>NC_068984.1:42702170-42703782 GCF_001194135.2 Octopus bimaculoides | reverse complement strand
ATATATATATATATATATATATATATATATACATATGTGTGTGTGTGCGTGTGTGTATGAATATATATGTACACATAAATATGTACTTATATTTACATATATATGTGCTTATATACGCTTAAAGACATGTGTATGTGTTTATATTAGTACTTCCTATATATATATATATATATATATACATGTGTGTGTCTGTCTGTCTGTATGTATGTATGTATGTATGTATGTATGTATATGAAACAAATGTTTATGGAAAAGTTTTATGCATATGTAGAGAGAATTTTGTAACGAGTTTAGAAATTCTGTACCAAAAACAAGGCACCGTATTTAGAAATGAATGTACTTGGTGGATAATATTAAGGTAAACTAAGAAAATGTGGCACAACACTTAAGTTGAGTTATTTTATCAAAATATTTGTTTGTTTTTTAAAATGATATAAATTTACTCTTAGTTTTTAAAACTGTAAATAATCAGTTTTCTTCAAGCTGGGAAATATTTTCTTTTGCAAAATATCTTTTACAAAAAAAAATTACTAAGTTGCATTTCAATAAATATGTGTATTTGAATGTTGTGTTATATATGACGGTAGTCTTTCGTAGTCCGAGAAAGACAGGTCTATAATTTCATGCTGAAACGCTTGCACAAAATCGTTTGTTTATAGTGATCAAATATTTGTGCTGTGCAATTAGCTCACTCTCTCCATCAAATCGACGTTGCCTGATCAAGTATACGGCATACTACACGTCAGGTGTCTAAGTGATCACAGAGTAACGTGAGATGAGTTGTTTTGTTCCAAGACACAACGCACCACTCGGTTCAGGAATTGAAAGCACGATCTTGTGTGAAACATCTTAACCACTAAGCCATTTGCCCTCACACACACGCACACACGCACGCACACACACACACACACACGAAACAGAAAAGAAAACACTTATCAGCAGAGGTAAAATGAAAACGATTCGCGCAAGATTAAATAAAAATAAAATGAATATATTTGTATACAGGTACTTTAATAAATGATTCCTAAACGCCATCGAGAAGTTTAATGAAATTAATGCATTCAACCATTTAAACTACAAGAGATCACAAAAACAAGAAAAAAGATTACAATGAGTCAGGGCCGGCCTTAAGCCAATTGGACCGATTGCTCCCAATCGGACTCTGCACCGAAGTGGGGGTTCGCGCCCAAGAGGGCGACATTCTATACTGCAACATTTCATAATGGTAGTCTCCTTGAAGTCTTTAAAAAAAAAATCTGTAAGGTCTTTCAGAAAATGAAAAGACATACTTTCTGCACTTTAGAGACACGAGATATCAAAAGATAAACCCATTCATCTCAAACTACTTGGGTCAGCCGCTGAATTTGAAGACATTTATTTTATTTTTAGTGTAAGGGTCAATATGTATGTTTGCATGTCAATGTTTAGTAGTGTTTACGGCAACGTTTGGGTAAAATGTTTGTGTGTCTGTGAGAGTATGTGGGTGAATTGTATGTGTATATATGTGTGCGTATATTTGTGTCAGTTTCTATAAATGTTTAATTTGAGGGAAACTTTTTTATTTCAATAAAGTGTATTATATATATATATATATATATATATATATATATAT
>NC_068984.1:42700360-42701592 GCF_001194135.2 Octopus bimaculoides | reverse complement strand
TATATATATATATATATATATATATATATATATATATATATATATGTATGTATTAAAGAAACCAAAAAAAATTTAAACTGATAAGAACAAACGGCTAAATGGATGTGTATGTGCAAAAGAATTCAGTACTCAGTATTTTGCCTACAATGGTTAAAGGTTAAAAGTTCAATTATTTTTGATAGTGGTTTAATTGAGGTCCTTGTATTTATGTGAATGATTGTATGTGTATGTATTTTTTATTTTTGGGGAAATTTTATACATACATACACACGTGGTCGTGTATGTGTGTGTGTATAATGGGAGAGAGAAAGATGGGGGCGGTGTGATAAAATTTCTTTCTCTTGTTCAGAAGAGAAAATCTCTTTGCAATGTTACCCATTCAGGTTTGGGACAAGCACAAGCACGCAGCCACACACACACCCACACACACACACACACACATACACACACACATACACACACACACACATACACACACACACAGGGCTATAGTAAGGAAACATTTCGTGTCACACACTGGTGTTAAATGCAGAAACATGTAGCTAAGAAACAAAGTTCTTTCCACACAGACAGGACTGTCTTACAACAAAGCTTATAGAAAAAAGAATCGGTAAGTATATATAACCAGCTACCGAAAAATTCTAAATTAATAATTAATGAAAGTTTCTTTGAAATCTTGTTAAATTTCTTTCCGATTTTTGCCAGAATATTTTTAAACGCGTAGTTTAGATGTAGTTTAAATTTATAGTTTAACACCCAACTGGATTTCGGTGAAGAATAATGTTTTTCCTCGTTTTTCTTTTTTCTTGTGCTAACAACAAATCTCATCTCCTAATATACCGCAAATGACATTTTCGCACGAAAATCGGAGGGGTGTGGGCCCTCGGATCCCCCCCTCCTCATCTCGGAGTTATTTTTCCCTTGTTTTTTTTTTTTCGTGTGCTATCAATTCATCTCGGCTCCTAGTGTACTGCAAAGACTATTCCCCCTTTGCGTCGTATTAGATCAGAATAGTGGCGTTTCTTATGCCTAATAATTGCTATTTCTAGCATACTAAACAACCACGTAGAAGACCGGCTACCTTTTAGTTCATCTAAAACAGAGAGAAAATACTTTACTCAACAAATTCCAATATAATCGTAATCTACACCATCTGAGACGTATATGTAGAAAATTCAGAAAGTTACCACACACACACACACACACACACACACACACACACACACACACAC
>NC_068984.1:42697286-42700350 GCF_001194135.2 Octopus bimaculoides | reverse complement strand
TATATATATATATATATATATATATATATATATACATACACACACACACACATATACACATATAAATATATACATAATATGTGTATATATATATTCATATCATCATCAATCATCATTTAACGTCCGCTGTCCATGCTGGAATATGTTGGACGGTTTAACAGGGGCCAACAAGCCAGGGGCTACATCTGGCACCTGTCTGGTTTGGTATGCTTTTTTATGGTTGGATGTCCTTCCTAACGTCACCACTTTACAGCGTGGACTGAGTGCTTTTACGTCGCATCGCACGGTAGCATAGTTTCAACGGCTGGATTTTTACATCTTTGTGATTTGTGATTTTTATATTTTTATGATTTTATAGACCTTGGTGCAAGTCGACTGGGAACCTGGGACCCAACAAAATTGTTCATAATTGGCCCCTGCACTTCTTAAGGCCGGTCCTGTATATATATATATATATATATATATATATATATATATTCTTTTATTCTTTTATTTGTGTCAGTCATTTGACTGCAGCCTGCTGGAACACCGCCTTTAGTCATACAAATCGACAGCAGGACTTATTCTTTGCAAGCCTAGTACTTATTCTATCGGTGTTCTCAAACGAACCCCTAAGTTACGGGGACATAAGCACACCAACATCAGCTGTCAAGCGATGGTGGGGTGACAAACACACACACACACACACACACACACAAACACACACACACAAACACACACATACACACAAACACACACACACACACACACACACATATATATATGTATATGTACACACCTACTTATGCGTGTGTATGCATGCATATATATACAAGTGGGACCCAAAAGTAACCGGAAACGTTCTTTGTGTACAAACCCGTAGTAGTTCAGGTTTCCACTGCTAGAAGCCACTTGATGCTACCTTGGGAAGGAATAGTGTGTTTCAATGAAATTCTCTTTTCTGCTTCGGAAAACGGCGGCTGAAACAGTTGTCATGCAAAATGGTATGAGGACTATGTGATGGTATATCCCAATGTTTGATACCAAATTGCTCGCTATTTCTCTCATACTTATAAATCGCAACCTAGCCATAAGTTGGTAATACATATACCTTATGTATGGGTCTACGATATTGTTCATATTCCTCGGGTTGCTTCTCTTCATATTTGAATTTTTTTCCGTACTATGAAATGTTGGGACCCATATATCTGTGTGTGTGTGTGTGTGTGTGTGAGTGTGTGTGTGTATGTGTGTGTGTGTGTGTGTGTGTGTATGTGTGTGTGTGTGTGTGTATGCGTGCGTGCGTAGGATTTGGCTACCAAACCCAGAATGGAAGCGGATTACAATTACTTTATATATTTTATAAGTGAAACACTTGAAAATTGCAAAATTATATTGCATGAAACCTGAGGTAGTGTCGAAATTCGCACACAAAAGAACACAGGCACAAACACGTACACATACGCCCGTACACACATACCCACAGATACACGCAGTTAACATAACAATATTAATATTATTTTATTCATAACATTAAAATTATTTTACTTTCTGCTAATATAATATAATGACTATAGAAATTTGAGAAAGATAAATTATTAAAGCTCATAAGATTTATTACTGAAAATGTGAACAATTTGTTTACGTGTAAGACATATAGGCAGGCTACATGCATGTATTCCTACGGGAGGTAATCGTAGCCTTCGTTAGCTGGCTTGTACTTGACATCGTGACAATTTACTTTCTTAATGATTTATGGATACAGATAATGATACGTTTAATTAGGCAGCTTAGTGGTTGTTCCAGATACATACGAGAGATTTAGAGTATTAATTATACATTTTTTTCCAAGTATTAACAATATAAAATGTATCCTAAGTATTTAGACGTAATGAGCAATAATACAAATTTGAATAAAGTTAGTTATTTAGATGTTAGATTTGAAGTTTTGGAAAGAAACTATTATAGTTAATCTTAATACTGATGATGTTATTTAAGATTTTGACATTAAGTTAGTAGCAATTCTATTGACAGTTAGTTGTAGATCTACTAAATCTACATTTTCATCGGAAGTAAGATATGACAAATGTTGGTCGATGTCGCGTATGGATAGTAGTTACCAAGAACGATTAGTCAAGGATGTATCTGAAGGTTATTTTATGTAAAGTTGGAGTTATTTCAAGCTTACAGTTGAGTTGTACATCAAAACCGTAGACATAATTCGGCCTCCGTTAACCGAAAGAATTTTTGCTTGGTGTGATAGCTTTTGATTTTCAATAAAGAAGCCATTTTTTAAATTCCCTTTTATTATTTCTCCCGTAGGTTTTTTTTCCTTTTATTTTGTTCTTATTTCTTTCATCCATATTGGTTTATAATGGTCACCTCTGGTTTTCAGCTAAAACTTCCTACGCATGTCTTTCTCCTGTTGATTTGTAACATTTTTGGCAAGAGTAGAGGAAGAAACTGAAAGCACAAAATTTGGCTTTCTCATAAAATGATCTACGACTGTGCGTTGATAATTCAAACCCTTCGTTTACATCTTTAACTTCTTTTAATCACTATATGATTCTTTTGCTTTCTTTTTCAATATTTTTCTATTCACAAGCTTAAATTTCATCTTAAATATTTAATAATATCGATTTACATGTTTCTAATTTATATTACACTAAAAATATGATTACATATTCCAAAACAAAATTACAATATTTTTAACGCTTAATTTTTAACGCTGTATTTATAAGGCTGCTTGAAACTATAGAAAATAATATTCATACTTTATGTTCTCAAAATAACGAGGTTCCGATTGGCAAGTGAGAGAAGATCTCTGGTTATCTAATATCATTTCAGTTGTCCCCTTCATGCCTATGTATGTTTCCAATGTCCATTTTGATTGGTTCTTCTTCATTAGAAGACTTTATTTAAGAACGATGATACAGTTGTCCACGATACTTACAATTTATCATCATCGTAGCATCGTTAACGGCAGGTATGAAATACAAACGAACACGTACATGTATATATATATATATATACACACATATATATATGTATATATATATATATATATGTGTATATATATATATAT
>NC_068984.1:42695535-42696679 GCF_001194135.2 Octopus bimaculoides | reverse complement strand
TATATATATATGTATATACTTATATATGCATATATATATAAATATATATACATATATATATATGTATATATATGAATATATATTTATACGTATATATATGTATATGTATATATATATATGTATATATATATGTATATATATATATGCATGTATATATACATATATATATATATATGTATATATATGCATGTATATATATGTATATATATGTATGTATACATATATCTATGTATATATATGTATATGCACAAACATATATATACATGTGTATATATATATGCGTTTATATATACGTATATATATATATGGTTATATGTACTTATATATATATATATATATATTTATATAGGCACGTGTATAGATATGTATATATATGTGTACGTATCTAATGTTATATATATACATATTTATATACACACGCATAGAGAAAAAGACAGACGCACATAGATATATATATGTTTGCATATAGACAGATATATAAATAGAAATGGAATTGGGGAAAGGAGAAGTAGACAGCTAGCTAGGAAAGTTGGTAGGTAAGTAGGTATGTAGGTAGGTAAGTAAGTATGTGGGTAGGTAGATGGCTAGGTAGGAAGATAGGTATGTAAGTTTGTAGTTACGAGGATAGATAGGAAGATAGGAAGGAAGGTGGACATGGAGATAGATATAAGAAAAATATAGACTGAGATAGAAAAAGAAACGAAAACACACATAAACACCTACAGAAATATCAGTCACACTTACAAAAATTCATAATTAAAAAATTAGCAGTTCCTATATGCAATGTAATAATTAAGAATTATAGATGAGATTTGATCATAAGAATTTAATGAAACTGATGCGAATCATGTAACAATACAATATATTTCATGCTACACGCATGTAAGAGATGGAATATGACTCACTTGATAAATAGTTGTTTTATCCAAGTTCTATTGAGAACTGTATGTCCTACCCTAATAAAGTATAGCAAGCAATAAACATAAATACATACATACAAAAATATATACACATATATACATAAATAAATAAACGTATGTATATAACAATATATACACATACATACATTACATATATCTATAAGTACATATATATATATATAAATATATATATATATATATATATATATATATATATATATATA
>NC_068984.1:42690661-42695095 GCF_001194135.2 Octopus bimaculoides | reverse complement strand
ATACATATATATGCGTGAGTATATATATATATATATAAGTATATGTATGCATGCATAAGCATCTGTGTGTATATGTGAGACTGTTAGTGTTTGTATGCGCGTGTGTATGTGAGCGTGTGAGTGTAACTGTATGTGAGAAATCTAGAAAAGAAAGTGTGTGGGTAGACTTAGTACATGTGTATTAGTGGAGAAAATATTGCCAAAACTCCATCAAATATCAGACACCCTAATTTATTTATACACAAGAAATCTCAAACACATATGCAAGCATACATGTATATAAATGCGAACACACATATATACAGACGCATATATATATATATATATATATATATAGATAGATAGATAGATAGATAGATAGATAGATAGATAGATAGATAGATAGAGAGAGAGAAAGAGAGAGAGAGAAAGAGAGAGAGAGAGAGAGAGAGATGTACATGGGGAGAGAGTGGAGAGAGATAGGGGAGAGAGGGGGACAGGGTGAGGTACGAGAGGAGAAGTGATAGAGGGAGGGAGAGAGTGAGAAAGAGTTAAATAAGATTCGGATAAAACCTTGTAGAATGCTATGCAAAGCTCGTTCACATTTATTAGCTATCAGATGTCATCATAGAGTGGAAATGTTCCCGCTACTGAAAAACTTCGAGAATTCCATAGTATCCGTAGAGTTCATATAAATAGACAAATGATAGAAAATGGAATGAACGACAATTTTTATTTAAGATCAATATAATTGTTTCAACATATTTTTTACGTCTTTAGTACTTTAGTGAGGTATTCTGTAATCATTTAGGTGTAAATGCGCTAAGGTGTAAAATGAGCCTCCTCAGGCATAAAATGCGCCTCCTTATGTGACTGTTTCCATAGGTTCTTCGTTGGATCATCCCGTCATTTCACTCAATGTGATAATGCTTACCTAAAGTGCTGTGTCATTTTCAAGTTTACAGACAAAATAAAGCCCATAGTTATAGCGCCTGATGAAATACAACTCCAATTAAAATCGAAAATACATGAATTAAGAAACAGACAAAAGAAAAGAAAACTGTGAGTTTTACTATAAAGTAATCTTAATTGTGGGATTATAAGAAGGAAAGTTCTCAACAGATTCGAGAATAATATGAAGAATGAGATCAAGCATTTAGTGATATGGAAATGATTAAATGGTGAAGACTGACCCTTTCAGTACTTATCATCTGTTCCCTTTTCTCTTTCAACGATCTAAATTATCATCCATCTGTGGCGACAAAACAAGTTGCACCATTCTGAATCGAACGAACCTCTGTTTAAAGTTATTTCATTGTCGTCTAGTTTTATATGGTTATTTGAAACAATTAGAAACACATAGTAACTTAGTGTGTATACTTACCCGTCCCGTATAAATTTTCTGCCCAATAACCTCTTAGAAAGTAGTGTACATCGTTTTACGCTCCTCCCCCCCCCACACACACTCACATGCACACGCACACACGCATATATATATATATATATATATATATATATATATATATATATATATATATATATATACATACATATATTTGCTCATATAAATGGTTCTTACTAATATTCTTACTATCATTACTGTTTATAACAATATATGTCGGGTTGAAAAATGTAACCCACATACAATGTGTATATTTATGTACCCACACATGGATCTATAAATAGACGTTTGTATATACAAAAACATACACATGTATTCATATACACATGCTCATATATATACTTCTTACGTACATTCTCACTATTATGGAGTTAGGAAAGCAATAGTATAATAAAGTAAAATGAAATATATCCACATATATCTATTCATATATAGACGTATATACACGTCTAACAAACACAAGCGAGGAATTGCGAATGAAAAGAGGGGTCGATAAATCAAGTACCAGTTATGCGCTGGGGTTGATTTAATTGACTTAATCCCTTTGTCTGTCCTTGTTTGTCCCCTCTATGTTTAGCTCCTTGTGGGCAATAAAGAAATACGAAACGTTAGCACGCCGGGCGAAATATTGGTAATTCGTCTGTCTTTACGTTCTGAGTTTAAATTCCGCCAAGGTTGACTTTGCCTGTCATCCTTTCTGGGGTTGATAAATTAAGTACCAGTTGCGTACTGGTTCGATCTAATCGACAGGCCCCCTCCCACAAAATTTCGGGCCTTGTGCCTAGAGTAGAAAAGAATATATTTATTCCCTTGCTCACGCTCTCACAACTTCACAGAAATGCTTTTACTCCACTCACACTTGACTTGCTTCACGATACAGATACACTGCGATACTTGCATCTAGACATCCATATCCTCTTCCTTCTTAACACCCATCCACAGAGAACAATGTATCACCTGTAGAAAGCAGCATAAAATGTAGAGAAGACAGGAAGTAGCAGGAGTGTTGTTTGGGTATGAAAAGAAGGTCCAAATCTTGAGATGCTGTCTAAGGTCATGCGTTCGCTATGAGAGTTCCTTAAAAATAGTGAGTTCAATCATTCCGAGGAACCCCAAAAGCTCTCATCGTATGCTTCTCATATTTAAGGGTAAAGAGGCACAACGAGGTTTTCTTCATATGAACAATGCTCGCATCGTTTTGTTGCTATTGAAGAGGATTATAGTCTTTTGTGGGATGCTTTCGAGGTCGCTGTTCATGCAATCGGCAGGGGCGCGGCGGAGGAATTCAAGATGCAATGTGTATAAGTAGCCGACTAAGATTTAGAGTATAATGAAGGTTGTATCATAAACTAAGTGCGGGCGTTATTTGATGCAACAAGTAAGTATCAATATAGGGGATTAAGAGTACGGGAGAGTAAAAACACATAACCATACTCTAGGAAACACCAAAGTTGATTGAGCGTGGGTCAGAGCGAGCTCTATCGGCACAGATCATGATAGTTCGTTCTAATTGTAAGATACCGATCCAAGTAACGAGAAACTATTGGAGCCTCTAGGTGAGTAGTTTTGGTAGAAGATTGCGTGCTTAATACTGTCACAGGCTTTACTATATTGCGGATAACAACTTTGCATTTTACAGTGAAAGTTCGCTGGTAAAAGAGAAAAATAAAAATTTTAAAAATAAACAAATGAGTGTAGGTTTAGAACTTTTAGATATATGAAAACCGTTCTGAAGGTCATCAAGGAGAGAGAGAGAGAGAGAGAGAGAGAGAGAGAGAGAGAGAGAGAGAGAGAGAGAGAGAGAGAGAGAGAGAGAGAGAGAGAGAGAGAGAGGGGGGGTGAGAAAGAAAGAGAGATAGAGAAAAACAGAAACAGAGACACAAAATGAGAGATGAAAGAATTCCTATATTAATGACTGTCTCCAATACCTTTTTGGTGTTTGAAGTGAGTGTGTTAGGGCGATAGTTGGTAGGTCAAAGCAGTTGTACTTCATGAGAATGGAACACACGTGTAACAATATTTAGTCAATCTCCACAGATGGGACATGATGAATGAGTTTCTTCGCACAGAAAAAGAAGACAATGGTAAAGCAAAACGAATGGAAGAAAAGAAAAAAGTAGTAAGCAATGAATCTGAGATTTAAAATTAATTGCAGACATCGCAAAAGGCAATGGGAATAAATTTCAATCCCATTGGGGAGATGAGAATTAAATACTTAGATATGTCAGATTATACAATTGCCGTTGTTTAAAACAATTATATAAATATATACATATGATATCATATGTGTGAGTCTGTGTGTTTTTGTGCATGCGTATGTGAATGTGTGTAGTCTGTGTATATTTGTGCATGCGTGTGTAAATGTGTGTGTCTGTGTGTATTTGTGCATGAGTGTGTAAATGTGTGTGTCTGTGTATGTATGTATACACACAAATACATATATGGAAACATGAATGGATGAATGCTTAAATAGATACAACTCGTATATGAATCAAAAACAGCTCCTTAGAGACTAAAGGAATGGAGGAATTCAATTAAGGCATATTAAGAGAATTTTGGAAAAGGAAATGTTGGAGATAGGAGAAACAAAATATAGACATATCAGAGTGTTCTGAGATTTTTGTACAAAGTTTGTCTATATGGATATAAATTATATACATATGTGTTTCTATGTGCACTACACATTTATTCATATATAAATATACACAACAATAGTTATAGACATAGTCATATCCACGTTTACTTTAAATGTGTTAACTATTTGTCTGTCTGTCTGTCTGTCTGTCTGTCTGTCTGTCTGTCTGTCTATCTATCTATCTATCTATCTATCTATCTATCCATCCATCCATCCATCCATCTATCTACATTTCTGTCTTGCTACCTGTATAGGTTTGGTGATATAAATGGGAAACTAGAACTGGAAACATGAGTATAAATTTATACACACACGCATGCGCACACACAGACACACACAGACACAGACACACAGACAGACAGACAGACAGACAGACAGACACACACACACACACACACACACACACACACACACACAC
>NC_068984.1:42684983-42690651 GCF_001194135.2 Octopus bimaculoides | reverse complement strand
ACACACACACACACACACACACACACACACACACACACACACACACACACACACACACAAAAGTTAAGGAATGGAGCCGAGCTAGATATGTTATATAGCGAGCGGAACCTCAGAAGCGGTAAATATCCAAGCGAGGTGTATACTGCAAGCTACTCTTCAGGCCCAGGATATCTTGCTTAAATGGAAGTTTACATTGTCGCAAGGAGGCACATGTTAACACATGGAAGATTGGATATTTACGACTTCTGTGGTTCCGCTCGCTATGAAACATATATAGCCCAGATATTATCTACTCCATTTCTAAACTCATGTATTCTTATTCGCACACCCGGCAACTCTGATTGCCTACCTCAAATATGAAAAGAACTTTTTTCAGTTTATCGTACTCCAATACGAAGAAATCCACAACCTTCCGTCTCAAGAAACCATTATTGTCCCTGAATGTTGTATTTTTTTATATTTTCTACTGTTTGTTGAAGCTAACTTTCTTCTGATACCTCGATCTCTGAATCTTATATAATAATAAATAATAATAATAATAATAATAATTATTATTATTATTATTATTATTATTATTATTATTATTATTATTATTATTATTATTATTATTATTATTATTATTATTATTATTATTATTATTCTGAAAGGCTCTCAGATAGTTCTTAATTACCGGTTGATTTTTACTTGAAAGCAGGCAATAACAAATCACCAAAGGTTTCAAGTAGTGCCTTCTCCTGTGACTCAAAGAGACAATATTCTCTTTAGAATGTGAGCAGTACCCAACAGTGCTGTCTTCTGGATCACTTCGTGCCTGACAGCAGCTCAAATATTCTAATTATGCTTTTCAAAGCTCTTGAAAACAGCTCCGAATGCTCCAGTTACCACCGGTATCACCATTACTTTCCTCATGCTCCATAACTTACCTATCTCGTCCTGCAGTGGCTGGTATTTCTCACTCTTTTCTGTTTCCTTACATTTCACCCTGGAATCGCCTGTTATTGCAACATCTATTATCTTTGCTTCATTTTTATCTTTTTAGAAGATCACGATATCTGGCCGTCTCACCTCTATAACTTGGTCGCACTGCATGTTAAAATCCTAGAGTATTTTGTAATGTTCGTTTTCCATTACTCTCTCTGGCTTGTCTTCATACCGCTATTCGGTTCACTCGAGGTTTGCTTTACCGCCCAACAGCCAGTAGACATATCTGACCACATTGTCATGTCTCCTTTTGTATTTGCGTTGTGCGAGCTTACAGCACTCACTAACAATATGACTTATACTTTCTCCCTTCTCAGAGCACATTCTACACTGTGGCGAGACAGTGCTTTTATCAATGTGATATTTGGAGTAGTTTGTTCTGATAGCTTGTTCTTGAGCGTTCAGCGGGCCCTTTTAATGCCTTAGTTGACATTTTTAAGTTTCCTTTCTGCAGCCATTGCCAGGGTCTATTCCAATTAATCTCATCTTTATTCTTCAAGAACTGACTGTATTTTCTTGTCCTGCAAAATTTTCTTCATCTGCTCTCTCTGGTCTTTCTTAAATTGCGTTGGATCTACGGTTCCGTTCACTTTTAAGATACCTTGCATTTTCACTGCTTCAATCATTTCTTCTTTACCAAACCAGGCTATTCTCCTCTTCCCTTACACAACCTTCACAACGCACCAATCCCCGTCCTCCTTCTTTCCTCTTTACATAAATTTTGACACATTATTATTATTATTATTATTATCATTATTATTATTATTATTATTATTATTATTATTCAACAGTAGAAGTTACTGACTCCGTGCTTTGACCCTTCTCAAAAATATAGAAAAATATAAACATACTTATACACACACATACATGTATACATGCATGCATACGTACATACATGCATGTATGCATGCATACATACATGCACACATACATACATACATACATACATACATACATACATACATACATACATACAAATAGATATATACATAATTTAGACATATTCAATCTAAGTCATAAACCACTCGGACACGTTGAGTTTCTTCAGACATGCCAACTAAGTAAAACTACTTCCGCGAACTTCATTAGGCAAAATTAATGAATGTTGATTTGGATTTTAAGAAATTAATTATAATCGCGACAATAAATCACGGCTATCAAAATTCGGGGAAACTTCATTCGTGTTCAAGCTTCTGACAATTAAAAACAGTACTATATTGCAAAAGTGCATTAACGAATATAACCATTGATACCAAAATATTATTTTTCAAGAACTGCAGTCCCTGGCCTCTTATACTGAGCAATCAATATGTATTACTTTACATGGAAAAATGTCCCGGTGATATACGCACGTACATACAGCACATATACACACATACACACAGACGCAGACTCACATAGACACACACATGCCACACATGTATATGTATGTGTACTTACATATGTATACACTCACATGCCCACGTGCGTGCGCATACGCCCACACTCACACACACAAACACATACACACATATATATACATATAAACACACATATAGACGTAAATGTGTGCATGTTATATATATATATATATATATATATATATATATATACATACGACTAAGCAAACATATGCCCATATGTATATATGGAATTAGAGTTATTCCTTTAAAGCTGGTTTGCGAATCACAACGGTACATTTATAGAGTAACTAAATCTAGAAAGTAGAGTCAAATATATTCTAGAATTCGTGTCGTCTTGCGTTTAATTCATACAGTCATTCTGTTTGAAAAACTCGTTCCATGAATCTTGAAGTTCCAGTCAACAGGAATATTTCAGATTATGCACATATGTATAAAAACGACGAGCTGGCAGAATCGTTATCACGCTGGGTAAAATGGCTGCATTTCGACCGTTTGTACGTTTTGCGTTCAAATTCCACCGCGGTTGACTTTACCATTCAGCATTTCGGTTCGATAAAATAAGTACCAGTTAAGCACTGGGGAGTCGATATAATTGACTTAGCCGCCTGAAATTCCTGAATTTGTACTAAAATTTGAAACCAATGCATATATACGAACGGGAACGTGAAACTCTGAGTAACAGCTTTTGTTATATTTCTGCTGCTTTTAAATAAATCATATTATTCTACCTCTGGTATTTGAGTACTCTTTTTTGCACCTTGTTTCACATTTATGTGCTTACTCCAACCACTACACACATTTTTATCTCTCCTTGTTTCTTTCTGTGTTCCTTTCATGTGTACGCATACATACATCCTTACATATAATATAATATAATAATATATTATTTTATATTCTTCACTTACAAGCTCTGACCCTTATTCATTTCAAACTTCTCCAATCAACTCATAGCTTCTGATAATTTTGTTCTCCCCTTTTCCCTGTTTCCTTCACTTCATCATCATCTCTTTCCTTCTTTCTACCTCTGCCTGTCTCCTCTTCGCGCGCGCACACACACAAAAGCAGGTACAAACAGACAAGCACACAGGTATGTGCATTAATGCGTGTCTGTGTAGAAATTGCTTTTTTCTGGTTTAGGAACAAGGTCAGCAATTTTGAGAGGTGAGCAGTCGATTGGATGGACTGTGTGCTTGACTGTTACATATTTTTATCAATTACAGCAGAATGAAAGAAATAATTGGTCTTCGAGGAATTTGAGCTTGGATCATAAAGTACTAGAACAAATACCACAATGCATTTTCCTAGCCGTCTAATGATTCTACCAATCCACCATCGTGGTTTATCTAGAAGTATTATCTCGTTTTCTTTTTTCAATTAATCTTTACTAAATTCCACAGGGAAATCCAGGTACAGCCAAAACTAGTGCATTGCCGGTCCGAGGTCCGTTTGTTTAGAAGTGGGATGAAACAGGAAAAGTGTCTTACAGAGATTGAATCTTGAAATGCGGTTCTTCAGGAGAGGTATTAGTGTACGTTACAGAAGCTTTGTTTGTATGTCACGTGAAACTGGTTTGCATTCTCGTTCAGTTGTTCTTTAATCTCTCTCCTACTTTTACATGTACAGAGTATTTCATTTATCTTCCATAACATGCATACATACACACACATCTGTATTCAGATCATATTTTGAATCGTTTAGAAATTGAGAAATAAGTTTTTTTTTATGAAGTTGCTAGAATGCAAATGTTACTGGAAATAATAGCTCATAATTAGTGAGGAAATACTGAAAAGAATGCTATGCGAATAAAACCTTACCCACAGGAATCAAACTGCATGCCAGTATACCAAAGAGACCGGTTGACTTTTAATTGCGAAATTGAACGGTTTAATCTTTCAAGCGAATAAAAGGAATCTATTTTTAGTCTATATTTTAAGCATTGAGAAATTTGAAAATAAATCTCTTACAATATTATTCAAAAGCAAATATAGTTATAATAGCTAATAATATATAGATTAACATACTCTCTTTGTGTATAACATGAGAAATACAAAATGATATATTTTTCAGTTTCACGTTTGAATTTTTAAACATTATCTTATAATCGTATTTACTTAGAGTGTTCTACGAGTACTTTATTAATATGTAATCATATTTATTTAAAGAGCTCTTAAGTACTATTTTCACTAAGTATGATTTGATATAGTGGTGGACCGCAGTAAATTAGGGTTATTTCCTCGAAACTGTATATGCAGTAAAATGTAGCTGTTATTTAAAATTCTGTTTTTTTTTTGTTTTTGTTTTTTTTATTCTTTAAATTCCGCCAAGATCGACATTACCTTTCATCCTTTCCGAATAATCAACTTGCTCTCTCTCCCAAAATTCCTGGCATAGTATCGAATTTGAAATCGATGTCAAAAATTCATCATTTGAAAAGTCATATTTGAGTTCAGCATGCTCGAGATAAAAAACGATATGTTCAGTAATGGTTTCACGTTCGAATTTCTTTATTCTTCTAAAATACTGAAGTAATGTTATCTGTGAAAATCACACACTCGATTTTTATAAAATTAAATTATAATACTTGAAATGTATTCAAACGTTATGAAAATTAATGGTCCGGTTCATCGAGCTTAAAATTTGAAATTCTAGAAAATTAATTTGAATGTAAAACAATGAAAAGAAATATTTTCTCTTACATGCAGTTTGAACACGATATTTAAATGTGGAATTTTGGTAAAAAGAAATAAACTAACCAGAATATATAATTTGTACTCAACTATTTTTCAAATTATGAACTAAAAATTGTTCAAAATATCATCAAATGTTGTTCTTTCTCGCTTCTATGATTAATACAGCAAATTTCACCCTTTAAGACTGCCAACTCTTTGGTGTGGATGCGTCACAATCGTTTAGTTTACTGCAGAAGTGTGGTTCGATTCCGTATCGAAGTTTTCCGTGTAACTTTCCATGTAATATACGCGCACACGCACACACATGCGCGCGCGCACGCACACACAAACACACACACACACACACACACAAACACACACAAACACACAAACACACACAAACACACACACACACACAGTAGCTTATCACACATGTCGGGGAAATTGACAGAAGCTGCAAATACAACGATCCACATCTCTGAATTATAGAAGACGAGTGAAACTAGTATATTCACAATTTCACACAAAACAGTAGATTTTTCAAGGAGCATTTCAGAGCAATTTTGTATTTTAGGTATAATTATCAAAACAATATTCAATTTCCCTTTAAGTTTG
>NC_068984.1:42682639-42684312 GCF_001194135.2 Octopus bimaculoides | reverse complement strand
ATATATATATATATATATATACATACATTTATATGTGTGTATCCTTAATTAAATATATTCTATTAGAATATTATACACTGAACTCATAATGAGTGCTCTTTGTATAAAACTGTCAATAGGGAATGCAGGATAAGGTACTCTTTATTCAAAATTGTCATGGATAACCAAGATGAATTTACCAAGGATATATATATGCAAACTTGAAATTTTGTTACCGAAATCTGCATAAATCAAAACCCGTCATGGATGATTGAGATGAACTTACCAAGGATATATATATACAAACTTTTAATTTTCTTACCAAAGTCTACCTGCATAAATATAAACCAGTAAATTTTAACATATTTTTCAAAAATACTTTCTTATATATTTTTCTAATTTTAAAACAACATTCGATACATTATAAAAACTTTATCTTCCCCATCTCTGACGAGCGGAAGTATTGTCTATCAATGTGTATCAACAATGGATTCCATTATGATGACAATACTTTCGTGAAACAATCGCAAGATGCATTAATTAACAAGATTTTAAACTGTCATGTTTCATATATTTACATATATTTTCAATACCATACTATTTTAGACATATATATCTTCATGAGAATTTTTTAAATATCGAATTTCATGGTATTATGTTAAAATACAGTATATATATATATATGTGTGTGTGTGTGTGTGTGTGTGTGTGTGTATTATATATATATATATATATATTCACTAAAATCGTGTATGCTGATAACGTCGATTCTTATTTCTATCATTATCATGCAAGAATTCCACGTGTTTTTCTATTTAATTGAAACCTTTCAGCTCCTTCTTTGCTATTTTGTCTTAACACGTGTTTTCTTTGTGTTCTTTCATATATTTCGCGAGAATTTGGAGCCTTCGGCTCCCATACACCTACAGGCAGTGACCGACTCTATATTTTGACACATTGCTATTGCCGTTTTAATATGTTATTTTGTGATACATTTCTTACTTGGGGTGAAAAGAAATAACATTTCAAGTATTCCGGAAATTATTCGAAGGTTGAAAAATAACAGATTTTGGAATGCTCGTATTTAAGGCTTGTGAATTTCTAAAATATTCTTAGCATTCTCAGAAAAGGATACTTAATGACATTCATTTAACTTCCCACATTAAAAGTTAGTATTAAAAACCTGCCTTCTGAAATATTTTTTACCTTTCTAGTTTGATCAGTTCATACTCAAAAGATTCAGAATATTTCATTCTAGTTCGACTTGTCTTATTTGACTTTTTATTTCTTCTCATGGATAGTAAAAGTCTGGCAAAAGCAATGAGCTTTCCACAACCTACAATAATGAAAATGTCGAAGAACCTTTACTTCTGAATCATCGCCGTTCTCCTTTACATTGAAACAATTTTTTCACCTTTAGTTATAACTTACGAAATCTGAGTTTGTTGCTTACTGGTGAAGCCATGACAAAGACTCTGTTTAATTAAAACAAACAAAAAATAATAATAATGATAATAATAATAATAACAATAATAGTATTAATAATAATAATAATAATAATAATAATAATAATAATAATAATAATAATAATAATAATAATAATAATAAAATACTGTCTATGTGATCTCAAATTTTAAAGCAAACACATAATTTTCTTATGGTTTCTTAAACATTCACTTGAACAAAACTGTACA
>NC_068984.1:42678125-42679051 GCF_001194135.2 Octopus bimaculoides | reverse complement strand
AATACCTATTGTCATAGGTGCCCTGGGAATGACAGCGAAACGGGCTGATTACTACCTAGCTCAGATACCAGGAAACCCCAAAATGGCTGAAGTCCAAAAGATAGTGCTCATGGGAACTGCCCATATCCTACGTAAAATACTGTCTATGTGATCTCAAATTTTAAAGCAAACATAATTTTCTTATGGTTTCTTAAACATTCACTTGAACAAAACTGTACAAATCCAAATATATGGTACCCTAGGCATAACACCTACATGAACTTCTAACTTGTTGTCTCTTGAGGTCTCTGGGTGAGACTTGGATCCAACTTGTACAAATGCAAAACAAAAGTCAAACATAAAATAATAATAATAATAATAATAATAGTTGACAATGCATAGAATGCACCATCCTAAGGCAGATACAGAACGTTTTTATCTGCCAAGAAAAGAGGGAGGCCGAGGATTTCTACAGCTGGCATTAACAATGTAGGTAGCCACAATTGGCCTAGACACCTATCTGAAAAACTCTGAGGACTGGATGCTAAAACTTGTCTCAAAACATGAAAGCAAGAAAGCATCTTACTCAGTAACAAAACAGGCAAAGGAATATCTAAGTGAATTCCAATTGCAACAAATTCAAGAATTAGACGAACTAGAAACACCCGCAAAAAAAGCTAAGCGCTTGAAAACCCGTGCTAAAATTGCTGCCTTAGATATTATGACTGAAAAATGCCATGGAAAATCTCTCAATGGCAAATACCCAAAGAGTGCGAATAATGCAGATATTGACAAAACCCTTACCCATCAATGGCTAATGGCCTCTGGCTTGAAATCAGAAACAGAGGGGTTTATCATAGCAGCCCAAGATCAATGCCTACCTACAAAGAACTACCAGGCCAACATATTAAAGAACGGCAGCTCCCCATTATGTCGTATATGCCAAC
>NC_068984.1:42675884-42677673 GCF_001194135.2 Octopus bimaculoides | reverse complement strand
GAATCTGAAGACGAAAACAATACCTATTGTCATAGGTGCCCTGGGAATGACAGCGAAACGGGCTGATTACTACCTAGCTCAGATACCAGGAAACCCCATAAAGGCTGAAGTTCAAAAAGATAGTGCTCATGGGAACTTCCCATATCCTACGTAAAATACTGTCAATGTGATCTCAAATTTTAAAACAAACACATAATTTTCTTATGGTTTCTTAAACATCCTCTAGAACAACACTGTACAAATTCAAATATATGGTACCCTAAGCATAACACCTACATGAACTTCTAACTTGTTGTCTCTTGAGGTCTCTGGGTGAGACTTGGATCCAACTTGTACAAATGCAAAAACAAAAGTCGAACATAAAATAATAATAATAATAATTTCATTTATTTGCTACAAGGGTGAATGATAAGGGGGAAAATACAAACACAGGCATAAAGTGTTGGGGTTTACGTATGAAATGTTAAAGAAAAAGTAAGTATACACGGTACACACTGAAAAAGAGGGGACAAATGCATAGTATACACAGGTTAAAGAAAAAGTGGCAGAGTGGATGATAGAGATGTGGCCCTCCTGATACAGGAAAGCATCTAGGCATAATAGAGGAACCCTACTGTCCGAGATTTCCCTGAAACTCCAGGAGGAAGTGCCCTCTCCAATTCCTTCTCTCCGACTCACAGGTCTACACTTGAAGTGGTACCATCCACTCTTATCATTTTCACAACTTTCATCTACATTTCAATAAACTCACTCGAGGACAACACTTCTCTTTCCACTCTCAATTTCGTTTTCAACTGAAGTCAATGAGAGATCTACCAAAGAGGACTGTATCTGTAAAACATGCATTTCAGCCTTGTCCACCAAACAAACACTTTCACCGCAGCCACTAGGCAAAGGAAAACTACCTTGCCTGCCCGATTGAAGGAGGGCGGTGGGGTGATCATCACTGCAGACTCGGCTGACAAACGGATCCATCCCACACGTGACAGCAGCTGTTCGACATAACCCTACAAGTCAGCAATGCCCGGACACTGAACGAGGACTTGCAGAACGGTTTCGTCACTCTGCGCATACCTCGGACAAGCCCGTCTGACAGCACATCCGTGCCTGTAGAGTTTATCTCGAACCGGTAGCGCTTCCCGATAGCACTGCTAGGCCAAGGACATCTGGGAATTATGCATGATAATTCCCAACCGGAAAGTCCTCCTGAACTGACAAGCCAATTCGTTCTCATCGGCGCTCAGAGTCCCCCCGAGAACGTCATCGCACTTCCCCGCCATTAATTT
This sequence comes from Octopus bimaculoides, assembly GCF_001194135.2. NCBI lineage: Eukaryota > Metazoa > Mollusca > Cephalopoda > Octopoda > Octopodidae > Octopus > Octopus bimaculoides. Next base: position 42,676,387 of record NC_068984.1, on the reverse strand, counting down.
TCTATAAATTTCTAAAGCGAGTTAGATCAATACTAAAATCAGAGCTCAATGCTAAAAACAAGATAATAGGTATTAACACTTTAACCTTCCCAAGTTATAAGTTACAGATACAATATCCTTAACTGGACACTGAACGAAATATATAAAATAGACAGGAAAACAAGAAAAATAATGATAGGATCTAGGATGCACCACCCAAAGCCTGACATAGAAAGGCTATATATACGACGTACAGAAGGTAGTAGGGGTCTTATACAGCTGGAAAACTATTATAAAATAACCACCATAGGACTGCAAAAATACCTACTCCAGAAGCAAGGAAAACTAATACAAATAGCCACAAAACACGAACAAAACAAAAAACTGTTTTCAGTATTTAAGGAAGCTGACAAATACAAACAAGAAATCATATTACCTAATTAATACGACGAAGAAGAAGAAGAAGAAGAAGAAGAAGAAGAAGAAGAAGAAGAAGAAGAAGAAGAAGAAGAAGAAGAAGAAGA
>NC_068984.1:42666176-42675874 GCF_001194135.2 Octopus bimaculoides | reverse complement strand
AAATAGACAGAGAAAAATCCCAGCAATAGCTGAGAAGCTCAGGACTCAAAGCAGAGACTGAAGGATTTTTAATTGCTGCACAAGACCAAAGCCTTCCCACCAGAAATTACCAAAAACATATAATGAAAAGAAACATAACAAGTAACTGTAGAATGTGTGGAGATGGACAAGAAACAATAAATCATATTATCTCTGGCTGCCCAGTCCTGGCTAACAAGGAATATATTCACAGACATGACAGAGCTGGGACCTATATACACTGGAAGCTATGCCAACACTATGGAATAACAATAGAAAAAAGATAGTATAAACACACGCCAGAGAAGGTCACAGAAAACGAGAAAGCAATCATACTCTGGGATATGCCAATACACACAGATAAAGAAATTAAGGCCAATACGCCAGATATAGTTGTCAAAGATCATGAAGGAAAAAAATGCTTTCTAATTGATGTATCAATACCAGCAGATGACAACGTTTCCCTAAAAGAAATGGAGAAACTTTCAAAATACAAAGACCTGGAAATAGAGGTAACTCGAATGTGGAATCTAAAAACAGAAACAATTCCTATTATAGTAGGCGCCTTAGGCATTATAATAAAAATATTCAGACAAATACATAACAAAAACACCAGGACTTACAAATATATATAACATACAGAAAATTGCACTATTGGGCACTGCACATATCCTACGCAAAACACTTTAAATACAGTAACTATAAGAGCATCACAGCAAACCACAGCACATACCCAAGGCACACAGAGGTGCGCTCGGTAGTGAAGTGAAAGCATGTTATAAAAATAAAACTCCTGAATAAAAATAATAATAATAATAATAAAAATAATAATAATAATAATAATAATAATAATAATAATAATAATAATAATAATAATAATAATAATAATTCAGTGATGACATCAGGATGCAATTTGGCCTCGATAAGTGTGCAAAAGCAACCTTTATCAAAGGAAAAATGACAGAAACATCTAACGTTAACCTTGACCAGTGGAATGTTATTAAGGTGTTAAAACCAGCGGAGAGCTACAAATACCTAGGAGTATTAGAAGGGGGCAGAATCAAACGTTCAGTGATGAGGGAAATGATCAGAAGAGAATGTCATCACAGGGTGAGTGCAATACTCAAGACAGAGCTGAATGCAAGAAACAGGATCGAAGCGATTAATACTTTAGCCATACCAGTCGTGACTTTCAGTTTCAATATCATTAACTGGTCAATTACTGAAGTATGTAATCTTGACAAAAAAATACAAAATTTGTTGACAATGCATAAAATGCACCACCATAAGGCAGATATAGAACGACTTTGTCTGCCAAGAAAAGAGGTGGGACGTGGGATTTTACAATTGGCATTAACAATGAAGATTGCCACAGTAGGCCTAGATACCTACTTGAAAAAATCGGATAGCTGGATGTTAAAACTTGTCTCAAAACATGAAAACAAGAAAGCATCATACTCAGTAACAAAACAGGCAAAGGAATATATAAGTGAATTCCCAATACAAATTCCAGAATTTGACGTACTAGAAATAAGCAGAGAAAAAGCTAAGCGTATGAAAACCCGTGCTAAAACTACTGCTTTAGATATTCTGACTGATAATTGACAAGAAAAACCTCTCAATGGCAAATACCCAAAGAGAGTGAATAATGCCGATGTTGACAAAGCCCTTACCCATCAATGGCAAATGGCTTCTGGCTTGAAATCAGAAGCAGAAGGGTTTATCATAGCAGCCCAATTCAATGCTTACCTACAAGAAACTACCAGGCCAACATATTAAAGAGCGGTAGCTTCCCAACATGTTGTGCTTGCACTGCTCTCTCACTCAATAATAATAATAATAATAATAATAATAATGATAATAGAACAGCAGAAGCCCAACATTTCGTGTATGTAAACAACAAAATGAAACCATTGATAATGTTGTCTCCATGTGCAGTTTTCTTGTGCCTACAGAGTATCTCAACAGGCATGATAGAGCTGCACAATATATTCACTGGGTAATTTGAAAAAACCTGGATCTGTCCCATGATAAAAACTGGTGGGAACACAAACCACCACCTGTGGATAGAAATATTGATGCAAATAGACATTATACTGAAAAACTTCAGACAAAAATCATGCCTCTTCATTGATATGACTGTCCCAATCGTTATAAACGTATCTGTCAAGACCAACCAAAAACTGAGCAAGTACAAAGATCTTGAAATAGAAATTAGCAAAATGTGGAACCTGAAGACTAAAACAATACCTGTTGTCATAGGTGACCTAGGAATGATAGCAAAAGAGGCTGATTGCTACCTAGCTCAGATACCAGGAAACCCCAAAATGGCAGAAATTCAAAAGATCGTGCTCATGGGAACTGCCCGTATCCATATCCTATCAGTTCGTGCCAGTCACAAGGCCAAGCATCTCCGAAAGTTTCATCCGAATCTATCCAGCGGTTCTTCAGTTATCTTGTCCACGGACAAACAAACAAACAAACACGACTGAAAACAATACCTCCGCCTTCACTAAGGCGGAGGTGACAATAATAATAATAATTATAGACCAGGGTGGAAGAGACTTAATAGCAGTAGAAGAATGTGTACAAATGGAAAGAAAAGGTTTAGTACAGTATTTACAGAACAGCACCGACAAACTATTAGAGACAGTAAATAGAGGACAGATGATCAAGCGCGTAATAGGAGAAAAGAACAAGAATGAAATTCAGAGAGGGCACGTCAGACAGATTGAAGAGAAACCTTTAAATGGCCAATATTGGAAAGCCACTGAGGAACAAAACTCTCGGCTTGGTTGATAAAAAGGGCAATTAAAATAAGAAACAGAGAGCCTAATTGTAGCAGCTTAAGATCAAGCGATAAAACCAAACAACTTGAGAAAATATATATATGGAGATATAGACAAATGGCTGAATGAGAGTGAAATAGAATGATCTGTAGAGCCTCTACAGAAGTTTTGTCTCTTAGGGAAAAGAAGAATTATCAGGAGGGTTTTAAGTACTTAAAAGGCTCCTGAAAAATTCTGGATACCTACGGCTACAGGTAGTAATCCGCTACCCACATAGACCCTACCAGAAATAAAACTGAACCTGATGCAAACCAAAATAATAATAGCTTTTTATCCAGGCACAAAGTCAGCAATTTTGAGATGTATTTATTTGTAAGCTGTGTGCACATGTGAATAAACTGGCGCTCGAGGATGTGTGTGCAACAGTACGACACAAGTGTTTCAGTTCTCTTTATGTTGATATGTATTCTATATGTATATGTGATCGTGTGCATAAGTTTACTCAGGAATCTTACATATCTGGTATATATATCATGCTTTATGTATTTGTATAATTATGTCTATCAGAGATAACTGTTGAGATTATGTGCAATTTATTTATTAATTTTTAGTAAGTGAAATGAGAGACGAGAATCGAGATCTTATCGCTAGCTTAATTGCTCGAGCAACACTTATCAAAATAAGAAGCCCGTATTTAACACACTGGATACTTGCATAAAAAACTTCGCAGTGTAATTTTACTGACAATACACCATAGCTTTATCTAAGGGAGTGTTGTCTAACATTTGATGAATACTTCGATTAAACCGAAGACAAGCAGCAGCTATCTTTAGCTTTCTTGAGGTTCAGTAATAAGACCGTCATATGTGGGTACACGTGTGACTGTGTAAACTGTGTAGTTATAGTTGCTTATTATAATCGTACATAATATCACTAGATTTAACATCTACGTTTTCTTATTCTTCCTAACACAAATATATGAGTGTGTGTGTGTGTGTGTGTGTGTGTGTGTATATGTATGTATGTATATATGAGTATATATGCATATTTATATGAATATATATACATATACATATATATATGATATGTATAAACATATATATATATGTGTATATATGTGTGTGTGTGTATATATATATGTATGTGTGTGTGTGTGTATGTATGTATATATACATACATATATGTATGTATATATATATATATATATATATATATATATATATATATATATATATATATATACATATATATATACATACATACATATACATACATTCATATATTTCTATTCATCTAAACACATGTGATGTGTTGGATGGAATTAGAGGAATTTTAATCACTACACCAAGTTTGGAAACTATTGAAATCATATTACATATATGTGTGTGGTGGTCTCCTCGTATATAAAGATATATACCTATTCATATTCACAATACGCGCAAACGTACACATACGCACAGAGACGTACACAGACACTTATACACACAAACTCACCCACATTCCCGAACACCCAAACTTCTACTCTGTGTACAAAAACAGTGGCACTAAGGTATGTATTTTTATTCGTAAATATGTATGCGTATATATGTATGTAATACACACATATATCTCATAGTTGATAGTGAATACAAACTATTACAAACACGCATACACACATACACAGGCGCATGCAAACATATTCATACACATAGGCATAAAGAGACATAAATTTCGAAAGAGTGAGCGTGTTAGCAAAGAACGTTGAGATAGAAATATACAGTTGGCAGAAGCGACGACGATGGCAGCAACATTCCGCTTGTCGTTGTATATATTTCAAGAAATTGTGAACTCTTATACTGGTACCCTATGAATATGAATAGAATATTCTGTTGTTGGCCTTCATAATGTTTAAAATTTTGATCTTACTTCACTCCAGCTCTGGCCAATCAGCTTTCGTTTACATACCTCCAATCGTATAAAACCACACACGAATGCACATATACATTTATGCTTTTGCGTTTTTACTATTTCACATGTTTAAATCATTGGGTGCAATCATACTGGGATACCATTTTCAAACGGTACTCGATGAAATTAGTTTAAATTTGATACTTTTAGTGTCGGTCTTTCGGTCTTTACTGTCGCCATAAACAAACCAGTATTGGTTGGCATGCTGTAAGAGACAAACACAAACACAACTCACATACTCACACACAAATAATATATATACTACGAGCTTCTAAGCAGTTTCCTTTTAATAAATTCACTTCTGACGCATTGGTAGATCTGTGGCTATAGTAGAAGTCACACACTTGCCTAAATTCCAGCCATTCTTCCCATATTTTATATCTCTGATGATATATAGTCAACAGTCTGAAAGAGGATATAAGTTTATATATATATATATATATGTGTGTGTGTGTGTGTGTGTGTGTGTTTGTAGATTGCATGCACTGAAACTGGAAAACCGACCTCAATCAAACCAATCATACTCTAAACATGAAATCTACTTTTCAACACAGTAAAGCTAAAAGCGTGTGCTTAAAAAAAAATAGCACACACGCGCGCTGATGTGCCACATTTCTATAAAAATGCACTTTCGAGTGCTTTTCTTAATTAATTATTACTTGTTGCCAACACTTGTACTGTTATGCAAAGTGGGGCAAACTAACACCTGTTCTTCCCTGTTTTTTTTTTTGTACAATATGAATAGCGATATGCTATTATTTATTCTTTGTGTGACCAGAAAAATGAGTAGCCTTCTTCTAGTGTACAGGTAACATTTCGATGGGTCGACGTCTCATTCAGGGGAAATGTTCTGATCTCAGCTACTAGGAATCTAGATAACTAACCTCATGTGACTAGGGTTCGAGACTAGCTAAAATATATTGACAACAAGGTCATCTCCTTTATCTTTTTCTTTTTAATTATTCGTGATCATGAAAGGAAAAATTACCTACCTCGAGGATAAAAGTATGTTTACTAAAATTACGCACCGCAAGTCTATCTTAAATCTGTATTTCTGAAAACAAAATACGAACAAGTATTTATACTAACAACTGGATTTATATTATTTATACATATTACTGGACAAACTTTATTTTTTCTAGAGTACTTGTTACTTCAAGCAGAGATCAACGTGACGGAGATTCAGAATCATAAATGACAAAAAGTCTTTGGTATATTTGGTGACGTTCTATTACATTCTAGTTTTAAATCAGTGTTTCTTTCAGGGAGGGGTGATATAAAGGAAGGAACAGGGAGGAAATGGAATGCTGAAGAGGCAGTAAACAGGGAGATCGGAAAGCTAAGGCACGCCGATATAGTCGGAGCGGCGCAAGAAGCAAGAGCCGGTCTAGGGTTACACAATTTCAGGCCAATTTGCAAGAACAGTGAAAAAGAGATGAAAGAGGCAGTGGTACACGAAGTGAGAAAGGAGGAAGAAGAAAGGCGAAATGTACATTTGGTGCAATGCAGTCAACAGGGACAGTGCCCGAGATGGGAGGAATATGTAGTCAGTCGCAGAATCTCTTGGAAGGAAGTTTAGGCTTGGGAACATTCTTCCTGATCAAGTCTACTTTCGACGTTTTACCTTCACCGACGAATTTAGTCCGGTGGAACATCCAAACAACTGATGAATGTAGATGCGGAGAGAAAGCGACGGTGAGGCATGTTCTGTCAAACTGCAGGCTAACACTAAACAAGGAAGTGCTCGGTGTCATAAGCGCAGCACTCAAGGTGAAGATCGAGGGATATATTAGGGGAGAGTACCCAAAAGTGGAAAGCGCAGAAAAATATACTTCCAGAAGGAGAGAAAAGGACATAAGACCAGGCCTTCAAATAAAATATACGAGACAGACGAAAGATGGAAGGGATACTGGGAACTGGCTACGGATTTGGAAAGACTTAATATTTACACTCATGAAAACGATAAAAAGACCAGACTTAATCCTATGGAACACAGAACGGAGAATTGAAATTTTGCTAGAGCTGACAGTGCCATGGGAAGAGAACATCGCTAATGCAGAGCAATGGAAGGAGAAGAGGTACGAAAAATTAATCGATGAATGCAGAGAACAGGGATGGACTGTCGAGTATTACCACCCAGCAGTGGGGGTTAGAGGCTTCATTGAAAGGAAAATGACAACGTTATTCAAAAGAAGGTTTGTATTTTCGAGCTCAGAGCTGAGAAAAGTAATAAGAAGGATACAGGAGGCAGTCGAAAAAGTTAGCTTCTATATATGGCTGAAGCGAGAAGACCAAAAATGGCTTGAAAGCCATATCATGCCGGCTGGGAAATAGCATCGCTAGGTGAGATTGGCTGAGACTCAAGCAGCACCGCCGGTTGACAGGTAGCGGTCTCGTTCATGGTGCCCTCTCCTTGTTCGAAGGCTTGTACCACCAAGCAGCCAGTCTACTCTGACTACTGGAACTGAAACTAATACGACACTGTTGCAAGGCAGGTTTAGAGAAGGCGCGAGCTAAGATTACGCGCCCTTCCCTTCCATTGGTCAGTTGAAGTTTAGACAGCGTCACGTGACAACTAGCTGGTGCTGGCTGTTGGAGCCTACTAGCGAAGGATGGTCAGTCGCCCGCTGACACTCGTTGGCGCTGCTTCGAAGAGTTCAGGGAGCAGAAGAAAGAAGGAGAAAGAAGAAATGCACTCAACACCAGAGCTCAAGACACCTCCGAAAGCGAGGGAGGGGCGCCACGTCAGAGACCGTAAAGGATTAAGGGCCGAAACCGGACGTGGTTCCTCCTGAGGATGTCTTTAGCCACTGGATCCTATAAAAGGAGCTGTTGAGGTAGCAAACCATGAAACGTTGTTGGAATTCCGGGAACTTTGAAAAGGCAGTCGAAGGACAGTTTAAGAGGGAAACAGATCTATCTACGTCACTTATAATCATTCGTTATAGATATGAGTTTGAACCTGATGGAACTGTGCAAAATATCCACAAGAAAAAACTCAGAAGTCCACGGACATCGATGACTCCCTCGAAACAAGAAATGTATTGGCAGAGTTTAACAAAATATGTGTGGCAAACGAGTGGTGATAAAGGAATCGCACGTCCATCGCACTGTTGAATCGCAGTCATTAAAGAAGTTGCCTTCCAAGTATAGTTAATGCTCTCAATGAGAAGTGTGGAGTTTTGCGAGTAGTATTTGGCAAGATGTGTAGAAGATCCACGTTTTCTAACGAAAATTATTTGTAGCGACAAGGCTATATCTAAATTAAATGGCTGCATTAACTGCCACAATTACATATACTGGGAACCTGAATTACAATACAGTGCAGCTCATTATCGAAACGATTAATTGTACTATTCTTTATTATCAAGTCATTAAGTATGAGATATCCAATTTTGATCTAACAGTTTATTTTACTTTATCTCAACAAAATGCACTGCAGTTAATCAAAGTATGCACCTAAATTATCAACACAATTTTGCCATTTTATCGGTAGCTTATTTATGCCGGCAGCGAAGAATTCTGGAGAGCAAGAGGTGATGAAATCAAGAAAGGCTGGTTTTGCATCTTCAGATTTGAAATTTTTTCCTTGCAAAATGTTGCCTAATGCCTGGAAAAAGTGATAGTCAGTGCTTCTTTGTAGATTCTAGTGGATATTGCAAATGAGATGTATTTTAATTAACAATGACATAATTATTCAATATGTGTATATAATTGTTGAGATATAGTACACACACACACATATGTGTGAGTGTGTATATATATATATATACAAAGAAGAGTTAATGAATGGAGTTGATAAGATCCGGGCTACATATGTTTCATTGTGAGAGGAACCTCAGAAGTGGTAAATATCCAAGCGTTGTGTATACCGCAAGCTGCACTTCAGGCCATGGATATCTTGATTAAACCAACAATATATCTTCCCTTTAATTCCTTATTGTCATTTACATACGCCTATCTATATTTTCCCTTACAATTTAAAATTTTCTTTTCTCTTATTTCACCTACCTCCTTTCCTTCGTAAACTTACAAGTACATACACATCTACTACTTCATACTGTAAACACGCTCACCGCACACAATATACATTCCTAAATTGAAAACTAGTAGTAGCCGCCACGATTCTTCTCCATTCTGTCTTGATTTCTTCATCCATATATATTTTTTCTCCCCACCGACTAAAAACCTTTCTCCGCCCTCTTCCTTCTACGTTATTTTTTCTAATACCACACCCTTTGTTAATTTCTGTGATTCGGCCAAATGACCGTGCTTAAATCCCTCATTCTCTCTTGCTTTCTTCTTGCACACTTTTTTCTCTCCAGATCAAAAATATTTCCCCACCCTCTCCCCTCCACATTATCTTTGTTTGTTTCAAATACCACTTCCCTTGCTAATTTCTGTGATTCAGCCAAAATAGCCCTATTGAATACTACCGATCAGATGACGTTGCTTAAATTCCTAATTCCTCTCACTGCGTTATATATATTTTTTTCTTTTTTCATTCTTTTAATCTTTATTTCTCTCTACATTTATATTCTCCTCCCCTACTGTGCTCTCTACACATTCTGCTTGAATCTTCCATGTGTCAACATGTACGTCCTTGTGACAATGTAAACTTTCATTCAATTAAGGTATCCTTGGCCTGAAAAGTAGGCAGCAGTATGCACCCCGCTTGGATATTTATCCCTTCTGAGGTTCCGCTCGCTATGAAACATATGTAACCTGGAACTTATCTACTCCATTTCTTAACTCTTGTATTCTTATTCTCAGACCCGGCAACCCTGGTCGCCTATCTCAAATATGAAAAGAACTTTTTTCTGTTTATCATAATCCGATACGAAAAAATCCGCAACATTCCGTCTCAATAAACCACTTTGGTCCCTGGAAGTTGTATTATATATTTACTGCTATATATATATATATATATATATATATATATAT
>NC_068984.1:42664131-42665759 GCF_001194135.2 Octopus bimaculoides | reverse complement strand
TTTTTTTTTTTTTTTTTTCCAGTAAATTTTGTAATCGTTACCAATATAGCATAAGACTTCACCCCAAAGGATCATTGATTAGATTCCTTAAGGATCGTTCTCATTGTTTATATTTCCAAGGTTTCAAATTTGTACATTTAAAAATTACTCTGATCGATAATTGTGTTTTTGGGTCATTTGTTCTAATGGAAGCCATTCCTGAGGAAGTGCCAAACGTCAGACATCCAACGGATCAGTCGTTGGATAGAGTTGAGCACAGAAATGTTGACATCGAATGGTAAATAATTAAATAAATGAAAAAAATCGGGCGTGTTGAAAGTCTCTATCCTTTTTAAATATACAAATTTGAAACCTTGGATATATATACATATATATACGACGGGCTTCTTTCAGTTTCTGTCTATCTCAACTATTCAAAAATTTTTGATCGGCCCGAGGCTATAGTAGAAGACAGCTGCTCAAGGTTCCACGCAGTGGGACTGCGGCCAGAACCATGTGGTTTGGAAGCATGCTTCATAGCACACAGCCACTCCTGCGCCTATGTAGGTTTGTGTGAGTGTGACTGTGTATTTACATAGGTGTAGATACCGGAACGGTTCTCTGTGGGAGAAGGCTGTTGTAGTTCAGCCCTCAGCTGCTAAAAGCGGCTTGAGGTGACCCTCAGGCATTAGTCTGCTGACGGTGTTTCCGGATGAAGGCGTACTACTATGTGATGCGCCTTCGTTTTGCATTACTTCTCACCTGTTCCTCGATTTTTACGATGCTCGAAACGAAGGAACAGCGTGCTTCCGTGAAATTCTGTTTCCTGTTGGAGAAAACCTTAGCCGAAACAGTTGTCATGCTTCAGACAGCTCACAAAGGCGCTGCCATGAGCAAGACAAATTTACAAGTGGTTTTCACGCTTTAGCGATGGCCACTTGTTGCTTGAAGGCCAAACGCGTTCAAGGCAAACATCAACCTCCTGAACGAATGAAAACATCATGAAAACTCATGAAGTGATCTTGGAGGACCATCAACGAAAAATTGACGAACTTGTTGACATGACTGCTGTGTCCTGGAGCTCTTGCCAACGAATTATGAGCGAGGAATTGTAAATGAAAAGAGTTGCAGCAAAAGCAGTCACGACTGAATGCGTATCGTTAACTGAAAAAAGAGTTAAACGTTCATCTGGACTTTTTTTCGAAGCTCATCTCTGGTTTTGAAAGCTGGTGGTAGGAAATTTGCAAATGTGGAAGAGGTGTAAATAAAAAGAAATGGCGGAGGCGTTAAAAGGCATCACTTCGCAAGAGATCCAACATTGCTTCGAAGAGTGGAAAACGTGTCTGGACCGACGTATTGTTTCAAATACAGAATACGTTGAAAGTGATAAAAGCGTAAACATGTAAAACTAAGTGAATAAAATAACATTGCAAAATTCCGGTTTCTTTTGGGTACCACTCCTAAATTATTTTCAACATAAATTATACGCAATATTAAGAAAAAACATATTCAGACGTTTTAATTTTTTTTTATTGAAAACAGATATAAAATATACGACAATCGTACAGACATAAATACGTACAAAAATACACATACCATTACGTACACATACACACCTACACTCTCACACACGCATATATATATATATA
>NC_068984.1:42662833-42663480 GCF_001194135.2 Octopus bimaculoides | reverse complement strand
TACACATTCATATGAGCACGTTTGTGTGTGTGTGTTGGCGAGTACACATATCTCATGCATGTGTCTATATGTGTATGTTTGTATTTTTATACATTTTTCCGCATATATGTCTATATGAATATCAATAAAAGGGTGCATAACAAATAGTTCTCGACTCATTTTTCTATTATATTCATTTCTGCTTTTTTGCTTTCCTTCTTTTTTGTAAATTTTTTGTTTTGTATTTTGTTTTATTTTATTTATTTATTTATTTATTTATTTATACTAAAACCATTTTCCTCTACCGCTCTTTTGTGCTAATGTCATTTCACATCAAAGAGATTCATATGTTATCCATTTTGTTATAAATTTTCTGGTTCACAGTCTCTCTAATTTAGTTTTGCGTAATATTTTATACATATGATCATCTTTCAATAAAAATTCGTAATATAGCGGTGAAGAAAATCTGTACAGTTCTAGGAAGATATCAACCAGAATATACTACATTATAAATACGAATCAAGTCGGAGATGTCGACTGGATGTGTTTCGAACAAATTATCTCACAGGCATTCGTATCCACACTTTCTTTCTTACAATCTCAATTTCTCTCTCACACTTATATATGTATATATATATATATATATATATAAATATATATATATATAT
>NC_068984.1:42660685-42662099 GCF_001194135.2 Octopus bimaculoides | reverse complement strand
TATTATTTCTGCTGACTTAGTTGAAGGCAGAGGTATTGTTTTCCTTTACATTCTCCTTTCTGTTTCAGCTCATTTCCTCCATTTTTTTTCGCTTTTAATCTTTTAATTGATTTTCTTTTTAACTATCATGCATCGTGTTCCCATTTGTTTTCCCCCCTCTTTCAAACACTCTCTACGTCGATTTTCCACTGCAACCTCGAGTCTTGTATGAATGTATATATAAGAAAAGATCTGTTTTTACAGGTCTTTTGATTTATATATTGTTTTCTCTATAACTCATAGCTGTGTTTGTTTCTCGGTGGGGTGGTTTTATATTGTCATTTTACTCTGAAGTCATCATAAAATCAGATGAGTGGAAAGAGGAGAAAAACTGTTCCGTGACATGCGATTAATTTCTTCTGGAACACTGGCAACTGAATGAGTCTGAAAAGAGAATATATATATACAAATTAAACTATTTGTAACCAAACGAATTCCAATAAACAGTTACTTTCATTTATAAAATAGAAGACATTTAATAAAAGAGAAAATACATCAGATCAAATTGCTTTGCTGGTTTAGTTAGAACTCAGAAAATACGAGGTATGCGTGCATGTGTATGTTTGCATTAGTTCCTTGTCATTCTGGCGCAAGGTCAGTTGAGCTCTGACTGCACAAGACAAATTATCAAAGTGTATTCGACGTTGATCTTATGTTTTATTTTTGTTGACGTAATGTATTTAGGTGTAGGTGAACCTAACAATCTTAGTTACGGCGAAATGGTATTGTGTCGAGACGGTTTTGGTTATTTCAAGCAGGTAGTAAAAACCTCTTTGTTAATTTGTACGAAGCGTACAGCAGAAACGTTAACATGTTTTAAGAAAGGTCTAAATATATATCTACATTGTTCTATATTTCATAACTAGTAATATTAAATACAGAAGTCTTCTACGTGGAGCTCTAAACATAGCATTGGTAGTCGTATGTCTAATTGTTCAGACAAGACACACTACGTATAGATAATAAATAGACACATACATGCTTGCATACACACACATACACATGTATATGGTGCTTTAATGTTCTTCACCTGATATAAATTAACAACAATTATCGACCTTGTCGTTTAGATTTCTTCCATTGTCTGATATGAGACATATATTTAACAGGAACTAAGTACATCAGAAATTGAGTGACTTATAGGATTCATTGAGTTAGATATTTAGATGTATGCAAGGAATCATATCATAGACGATATATGTGCACACACATGCATACAAACATCTATGTATATATGCATAAATACATATAAATATATGCATGTATGCAGATATTTATAGGTTCGAGTTCAACCTTCATAAAAAATACAAAGTATTACATGTTCTCTCGTTTTTAAAAAATTGTGACGCAAGCAATATATATATATATATATATA
>NC_068984.1:42655734-42658234 GCF_001194135.2 Octopus bimaculoides | reverse complement strand
GTCGATAAAATAGGTACCAGTTACGAACTGGGTTGATGTAATCGTTTCATCTCCCTCCCCGAAATTTCAGGCCTTGTGCCTTTAGTAGAAAGAATTACTATTATCATCATCAGTAATAATAATAATAATAATAATAATAATAATAATAATAATAATAATAATAATAATAATAATAACAATAATAGTTTCATATTTAGCCACAATGCCAGAAACTTGGGAGAAGGGTAAGACGATTACATCGATCCCAGTACTCAACTTGTGCTTATTTTATCCACCTCGTAAGGATGAAAGGCAAAGTCGACCTCTTCAGAATTTGAGCTAAGAACATAAAGACGGACGAAATGCCGCTAAACATTTCGTCCAGCGTGCTAACAATTCTGCCAGCTTTCCGCCTTAATATAAAAGGCTTATTTTCTGGGTATGATGGAAAGTGTCAACTGTCCACAGCCAGAAGGCTGAGGTGACAATTGTTTACTGGTCATGCTTTAAGAACCATGCGAAGAAGTCTTGCAGTTCCAAGCAATGCTGATTCTTGTAGGTGTTCTACCTTTTCATTTGTACGAATCTTTTGTAGCCAAGGTGGTAGTTGAGTGCTGCCAACACACATGCCTCTCTTGAATTTCAAAGACACACACAACGCTCAGAATTTCAAATCACATTGCTGAGCTGATATGACTAAGCATGTAAAATTCGGAAAGAAACTAACAGCCGATCCACTTGGAAAATACAAATAAGATCAAGTTATCTTCAAATAGGATTGTCTATAACATCTATACTTTGTCGTTGCTCTTATCTCACACTCTCTGGAAGTTAGAAAAGTAAAATCTGGATATAGACGTATAAAAAGCCAGGTAGTGGTTTATCATCTGCTATTCATGCATGACCTAAACTTGTACAGGAAGCAGAGGGAATTGGATACTCCCGTTGGTGCATGAGAGGGTTTAGCAGTAACATAAAAATAAAAATTGGGTTTTACAAGTGTGGAATCCTAGTGATAAGGCAGTGAAATACCATAAAAGTGATGGGAAATCATCTCTCGGTGAAGATACAAGTGTTTGATACAGATGATCAATACAAGTATCAGGGCGTCTAAGAAACTGACGGTATAAAGGATAGAACAATGAAAGACAAAATCAAATGAGAATGCTAAAATCCAAATCTAATAGGGTAAACCATCAGTGCCCTTAGTTCAAGAGCCTTTATACATTATTATAAAGTTCCAAAACAATGAGATAGACAAAAAGATCTTGAGAATGTTGACAGAAAAACAGGGAAATTCCTGACAATTTACAGGGTTTTACACCTAGGTGTTGTTGACAAGTGGTATTTCAACAGAAATGGTAGAGGGAGGATTGATAAATGTAGAAAACTGTGGACGTAGACACAGAGAGGTTAAGCGAGTCCGTTGCTGTTAGCGAAGAGGCGCTTTGATAGCGGCTAGAAGAGAAGATATGTCTGTTGAAGGAAGAGAGAAAAGTAAAGTTCTCGGAGCGAGAAAGAATCGATAAGAGCAGAAATGTTTACACGGTATTTATTATTTTTATTTTTTATTTTTCAAAATACTATAAAGTCACCGATATCAGAAATCATTTCAATGACCAAGGACTACAGCGTTAAAGAAAGAGATACAGGGCTTTATCTTAGCTGCGTAGAACCAAGTAATAAGTGCAAGATATATTAGGAAGAACATAAGGCATCTCAGTTAAAAATAGAATATGTGGTCAAAGAGAAGAAACGCTGCGCATAAAATCTCTGACTGTATAATGCTTGCTCAGGTGCTCTACAAAAAATGGGGACATGAATAAGTTGCTGCACTCATTTATTAGAAAATCTATAAAATAAGAATAGATTTGATCATATAGGAAAACGGTATGACACATCCTTGAAGTTACGATACAAACTTTAAATGGATATGAAAATACAACGTTTCCCAATCCAAACGGAGTAGGTGCTTGAACACAACAAACTAGACGTAGTGGTGGTGGGCAAGATGATCCACATGTGCTCTATAATTGATTTTGCGCGTCCCTTTGACTTACGAACAGTGAAGAAGGAAGACGAAAAATAGACATGTAGAATCCTCTTAAATACGAGAGAGACCTTAGAAACAGTATTAGAAGGTATTTAGGGGAATATAAAAGTAATTAAAATAGAGTATCCAATAGAACTATTACAAAAAGTTTGCCTCCTTGGCACGCCAGATTCATCAGGAAAGTATTAGATAGTTGAAAAGGACTGATAACCTGGTACCGTAAGCTGCAATTAGCAAGCCTGTTACTCGTGCAAACAAAACCTGAGTTAAAAGACTACTACTACTACTACTACTACTACTACTACTACTACTACTACTACTACTACTAATAATAATAATAATAATAATAATAATAATAATAATAATAATAATAATAATAATATATTCACAGACATGACAGAACTGGGACCTATATACACTGGAAGCTATGCCAACACTATGGAATAACAACAGAAAAAAACATGGTAT
>NC_068984.1:42646987-42655539 GCF_001194135.2 Octopus bimaculoides | reverse complement strand
AATGGAAAAACTTTCAAAATACAAAAACCTGGAAATAGAGGTAACTCGAATGTGGAATCTAAAAACAGAAACAATTCCTATTATAGTAGGTGCCTTAGGTATAATAAAAAATATTCAGACAAATACATAACAAAAACACCAGGACTTACAAATATATATAACATACAGAAAATTGCACTACTAGACACAGCACATATCCTACGCAAAACACTTTCAATACAGTAACCATTAGAGCATCACAGCAAACCACAGCACATACCCAAGGCGCACAGAGCTGCGCTCGGTAGTGAAGTGAAAGCACGTTATAAAAATAAGACTACTGAACAATAATAATAATAATAATAATAATAATAATAATTAACACATCTATTACTCTTATCCTAAAAGTGGTCACTTTCCTTTATTATTTGTTAACAACAGTGTAGAAAAACTATCATGTTGAGGAGACAAGATATCGTATGTTTATGGCATCGAACAATAAAAGAATACCGGTAAGTCAGGGAAAAGCAGTGAATTAAACCCAGAATTCGCTAAGAGAGCTCCTCCGTCTCCACTTTCATTTGAACTAAAATTGTCAAATAGAGCTTGTCTAAAGAGGAAGGTGTCTTTAATTCTTTCAAGCTCGTTCACCAAACAGTCTCTTTCGCCATAGCCACTTGACAGAGTAACACCGCCTTGCTAAAAATGGGTGCTATGGTGATCCTTAGGATGGAGTCAACCATTAGTCGGGTTCGTCCTATACACGACAACAGTACTTTCAGGAGAACAATGCATTAATAAAATAATAATATTTAGTTTTCTCTAGAGAAAATGAATTGAAATACATCTACAGTCGAAGCTTCGTCTCTTCTATTCTATGCAGTAATATAATATATAATAATAATTTACTGTTCGATTCAATTGATTAAATGCCTTCCCCCGACCTACTCTGCAAGTTTATGACCTTGTATCAAAATTTTAAAATCATCTATTGGCAGAATCAGTAGCATACCAGACAACACAACATATGGTTTTTGAGTATGTTAACTTATGTCACACGTCCAAATGGCGCCGAAATCAAATTTGGCTTTTGTCCTCTTGGGGGCAATGACAAATGTACGAATTTCATATTGAAGACGATTAAAGTGATATATCCTTTCTCCAAAATGTGTAAGCTGGTATCACTCTTAATGATCTGCAGATTACGTTTATTGTTACTGCTACATAAAAATATTTTTTATTGAGAGCGTTGTATATTCAAAACTCCCATCATCAGTTGCCGGAGTACAAGGGCAAAAACAGAGAAAAAGCGTCGGAGTTGTAGCTCTGCGTATTAGTGAAAGAGCCATTAAATGCATATACTATACCAGCAACCGATATGAGAAGAAGTATTTTCTGCTTTTCAAAGGGAGGTTTAGTCTTAAGGATACAATCTAAAATTCTAGATATGTTATCACCATGAGAAATTTTTATCTACAATCTGTAACTAAATTAAGGATGTTAGTTGAATATTACATTTTATGTGCAAGATGCAATATTGAAAAATTACTTCCTTGATAAGCATATCTGCTTTGGCGCATTCGAAGGTGATTTGGCTATGTTAGCACTGTAATATGCTTGGTCAAAGCTTTATATAAATAGTTGTTAATTAAACCAAAATCTGGTTTTAAAAAATAATATATTGTACAAAAGTTTAATCGTCACCATAAAAATGGACTATGAAAACTACCTGTTGCTAAGCTTCTTGATATCCTCAGTTTTTATGAACTGTTCTCATTCACCTACTCGGTGTTTGCTTTCAATTTGCAATTAAATTGAATTCCCTTCAATATTTATTGAAACTAATTCTCAAAAAGCTGTTAGATGAACGTTGTACGGGTCAAAATTTTTTAAATATAAAAAATATTGTCAGATGTATTTATTACTCCCCCGATAATGGTTTGTTTACTGGGAAATAGAAAAATCTAAATTAATAGCGTTATCAAAAGAAAATTATGACAGATATAATCCGACCTATTTAAACCTTCCAGCTGTAATACCTCACAACGAATGAAATTAAAATATAATGCATTAATAAAATTATACTATTTAGTTTCCTCTAGAGAAAATCAGAAAAGTACGAAAAATGATTTTTGAGAAAATATACATTTCTTTATATACTGTTATATATTAAAGTCATATTTTGCCAACAGTCTTTGCTTCACTAAATTTAGTTCTGATATTGACTAGTATGACTAGCAATAATGGTTATGAATAAATCGGGGATTAAAACAGAATATTAAACTATGTGAGAGATATCTTTATAATACTATATGCTAAGATAACTTGAGGAATTTGTGCTTTGTTTACGACATTTTACGACCTCATACTACGTTAGAATTGTAAAGTACTGCTGCCTCACATGGCAAGTTTGCACTTTATCATTTGAGCTAGTTTTACATTACTTATTGTTAAAATGTAACACACCAGCTGCGCCTAGTTTTCAGCTATTTATATATATATATATATATATATATATATATATATATATATATATATATATATATATATATATATATATATATCATACCTCTGGTGCTAGAATCGTCAGAGCACTTGATCTTTCAAAGTAATAAGTCTGAAGGTTATCTTGGAGATGTTTATGGTTGTGAGAACAAAGCTACTTTTTGAACTAGATACTTAGATATTTTTTTTAACCAATTCAAGTTATTTGCATCTGACCTATAACGAGGAAGTTAATAGCATCTAATGCTACACAGCTCACTGATAATTCCTAAGCATGATGTGAATATGAAGGGCTTCCGTACTAAGAAGCCCTTTCTGCTAATCATCACCATCAAACGAAAATATTTATTGTTATGTGTAAGCTCTATCGTTTATTGACCCTATTTCACTTTCCAGTCAAGAACCTATGAGATATGATGACCTAACGGACTGACTTACTGCTGAATGAAATATTTATCACCTCCAATATGACAATCAACGAAAAATTATGGTTTCATGTATCATTTTAAATCCGAGGTATCATTTCGTTAACGAAAATGCCAGGTTTCTTCTTGCAAAGTACCTCACTTAATCTCGAGATTATGCTATTAAAGGGAATGTAGTTCAGTTTCAAATATTGACTAATGACTCGGATATATAAATTATTCTTAAGTAAGTGATATTTTCTTAATAAAATATCAACTCGAAATATGGTAGATCTTTAAAATTTGAATTTCATAATAAAATTATATTTATAGGGATTTTAAATGTCATAAAATTGAATTTAATATTGGTTTCAAATCAAAAGCGCCGAGCTGGCAGAACGTTAGCCCGTCACACAAAATGCTTAGTGGCATTTCTCCCCTCTTTACGTTCTGAGTTCAAATACTACTAAGGCCGACTTTGCCTTTCATCCTTTCGAGGTCGATAAAATAAGTACCAGTTGAACACTGGGACCGATATAATCGACTTAACCTCTATCCCAAACCTGTTGACCTTCAACCAAAATTTGAAACCAATATTAAAAAGTCAGTAAATTTAAAGGCGGTGAGCTGGAGGAATCGTTACCGCGCCGGAAAAATATTTAGAGGCATTTTAACAAGCCTCCTCCACTAACATTACTGACTTTATGCCAAAATTCGAAACTAATATATAAATCAAATTGATAGCGATTTTAAATGCCATATCAAATTGCGGGAAATGGGTGAGAAAATGTAATAATGTAATTAATGTAGTCTAATCCACTTTTGCTACTGTCGTGACGACCACAAAATGAGTTGAATCTTCTTCTGACACTTCGCTTATTGAGAATATGCAATCGTTATGAAAGATACTGAATCTCATACAATATTATATTAGTTCATTCAATAAATGATGCGGTTTTTTTCAATTGCATGAAATAAAAGTCGGAGGGGACGGGATAAATTACCTGTATCAACTTACTATAAAAGCAGGTGTTAATTTTACCTTATCCTTATTCTTAGTACACGCTTTGAAGGGTGCAGTTCGATTTTAACAGTTATTTTTTCAAAGCTGTAATGTAATTGAAAAAGGAGCATGTTCGGCTTATTTTGCTTTATGAGTTCAATAAAGGTAGCAACACAACGGAAAGTGCGAGGAATATTAATGCAGTATATGGGGATCGGACAAAAAGCGTAAGCGAGTGTCAACGGTGGTTCCAGAAATTGCGAGCCGAAAACTATGGCCTAGAAGACAAGCCAAGTCGTGGAAGATCTGTAGAACTTGACTAGGACGTCCTGCAAACCTTGGTGGAACAAAACCCCTCGTAACAGTTGAAGAACTAGCAGAGATGCTTGTATTTGGTCATTCAATCATTCATCGACACCTGCATGCCATCGGAAAAATCAGCAATGTTCTTCCATCAGGATAATGTTCGGCCACATACACCGAGGATGACATTCCAAAGACTGGAGCAGTTTGAATGGGAAACGATGCCCCACCTACCATATTCACCGGACATCGCCCCATAAGATTTTCATTTATTCCGCAGTCTTCAAAATCATTTGAACGGAAAAGTATGAATTCTATAGACGAGGTCAGGACAGTACTGGAGGAGTATTCATCACGGACAAGTGAATTTTGGAAGAGGGTCTTTGCAAGTCTAGCAGATACATGGACGAGCATTGTAGAAAACGAAGGAGAGTATATTTTAGATTAAAAAAGAACTTTGTTTATCATAATTTTGAAAAATAAAAGTTAAAAAAAACGCTTTATTTATGGGATGACCCTATATAATTACGTACTCCTTTTTTTAGTATGTGTGCGCGCGCGTGTGTGTGTGTGTATGTGATATCTTTCTGATCATCATAATATTATAAAACTAAATTTTCAGATTTGGTAAATACTCCGGAGGGCGAGGTCGACTCAAAGCGGAATCAAATATCACAGCTATCAGTCCGGGATAGTAAAGGTTATAGCACTCAGCTATCTTTATAATGGAAGCATACACTAATAAAAAGAAATGGCCAGGTTGACTGACTAATAATAGATTTATAGAGAAAATTTTCATTATTGATTATTTTGTGTTTAAAAACCATTTTGATACCAACAAAATAATGAATATTGTTATTCTAATATTGTTATTCCCTCTGAACTTCTTTTTGCCTGAATCGTAAAACTCACTCACACACTCTCTCTCACGCACGCTTGAATATGAAACATAACGTAACATTTATCTATTTTCAAGTATCTATAAATACACCCATTATCTCACTCAGACGTAATTTGCAAACTATTTATTTCTAAGAGACATATTTTAGCATAAACACATTACACATAGTGGAACAGCAAGAAGAAGTAAAAGAAATTAGCAAAAATAAAAGCAAAATGTAAAGAAATAATTAGAGCAATAGCGGCAACAAAACAACAATAGTAACCTTTTTTAATAAATCTGGCTAGCTACAGAAACCGTCGATAAACAACAGGTACTTAAAAATATAAGAGGCGTAAGAACGAGAACAAAAGGAGTAGGAAAGCTATATATATTTATATATTTATGTATCTATATATTGTATTGTATTAATTACGTGTTAGTCTTTCAGCCATCTTACATGGTACTTAAAACGAGTTCTTGTTCTTGTTCACGCTTTTGTTGTTATCGTCTTTATCGTCATTGTTATATTGCTCTTTTGATATTCTCGTTGTTCTTGTTGGCATTTTGCAATCGTCGTCATTTCTTTTTTTTTATTTACAACCGTTGTCTTTTAATGTTGCTATCACTGTTTTTATGTTTTTATTATTATCGTTATGAAGGCGGTGAGCTGGCAGAATCGTTACCGCGTCGGTTAAAATGCTTAGCAGTATTCGTTCCGGCTTTAGGTTCTGGGTTCAAATTCCACTGAGATCGACTTTCCATCGTTTGTGTCGATAAACTAAGTACCATTTGATCACTGGGATCAGTGTAGTCTACCAGCCGCTTTCTCCAAAACTTTAGGCCTCGTGCCTATAGAAGTAAGGATCATTGTCGTTTTCGTTGAAGATCCTTTTGTCGTCCACATCTTCGTTATTTTTTCTTCTTTGTAGTTATTGCTTTTGTTGCTGCCTCGGCTTACCTCTAGGCAGATTTGCGTTCAGCCCACAGAAATAATATTCTTTATACGGAATCGATTATATCTATCGTAACTCATCAGGGAAGAAGATAAATTTAGATTAGAGACATTTTTCTTTTCCATTCGTATTTTTTTAATTTTATTTACTTGTTTTTGCTGATAAGGCCAATCATAGACAGGTAGATTCATAATTCAAAGTATTTCAGCCGTGAGCAAGCAGTCTGAATCATGCTCTTTCAGACACAGTATGTCTAGGGCCGCTATATCATTAAGTGTAGTCCACTAGCCCCCACCACCATCGCTCAACTTCACATGTTAAATCTTGATTTCAACGAGACTTAACTGCTACTTTTTCTATGAAATCGAGAGTGCGCATAGAGATAGAAATCGTCAGACCCTTTTGAAACATTGACAGCAGCTCCATTACGAGAAGGGAAAAGGAATTAGTCGGACTGTTTGTGACGAATCGATTACTGTGTGTGACAAATGTGTAACAAATGTGTAACAAGTATGTCACAATAAGTGTATGCTAATCAGGGCATGAAGAACTATGTCCATAACTATTCTAGGCCCTCTTAGATTGGAGAGATTGAATTAACCGATTACAAGTTTGAAAATTGATCAAAGATGGGGAGTACCCAGCTCTGTTCCGAATGGTTGTAACAGAGCTAACTCTTCTAAAGAGATCAAAAGACAAGTTCCTGGTATTAAACCTGGTGTCGTGTGAGGCCCAAAACTCAAATTGCTTGTGAAATTGGTTTTACTTCTACCGTTTGATATCTACTTGCATCAGTATAAGGAGAAAGAGGATAAGATTTATTCATACAATAATTTATTATGTAATTCATATATTCTTTTGTTAAGTGAATAAATCCTAATTTTACAAATTTCAGGCCGCCATAAAGTTAATACTTATCTTTGAATACTGAAGCCTTGTCATTATGCTGGTTGATTGGAGAAAACATATTCAGCTTTCTGAAATTCTGATTTCCCTAATACCTCCGACCCTAGATGGATTTGTTATTTCCGACTCCTGTCTCCGAGTTACGTTCAACCGCTCACCACTAAACTAAGCATTGCTCTAACAAGCCAACCATATATACTATTTAGTATAAATGAAATTTTCTAACATATTCTAAGCTGGAAGCATCTGGGAAGGACTCATTTTCTCAATTTGGAGAAGATTTTTAGACTATTGTAAAGAAAAGCAACAGTGAAGGCTTTATATGCAATGAAGTTTAAAAGTTCCTGAGTAATTGATTGTCATAATGTTACATAATGGTGCACTGTTCACCTCTAGGCCACGAAATAGAAACTATTGACGAAGTATTACACTTTCTGTTGTAACACAATTTCTTTGTACAGCTAACTTATATAGGACTGTTTCGTCTTTCATCTAACGAGTTAAAACTTTCTATATATCTATATACTCCAACTGGGTATTCAACAGCTATTCAGCTGGGTATCTACTTGCTTTTTATGCTTTCGAACCTTTTCTGTACATATATTACCCACTCCCGAGAAAGGAAGTGAGAAAAGGAAGAAGGGAGAGAGAGAGAGAGAGAGAGAGAGAAGAAGAAGAAGAGGCGAGAAAGGGGGAGAGGGATATAAGAAAGAGAGGTGAGAAAGTGATAGACAAGGATATAATATTTTATTCAAACAAAAGGAGAGATGAAGCAAACGAGAGAGAAAAAGAGATGGAGCAAACGAGAGAGAGAGAGAGAGAGAGAGAGAAAGAGAGGGAGAGTTGACGCAAGTATATGAAGATATAATAAGGGCTCAAATGACTGAGGTTTCTCAACTCTAGGAGTTACTTATGGGACCCTACTGTCGCATTCGTTTTTATTGTACAGGACGCTTCAATGGGGGTATCTTCCGTCGATAATATTGTCAAGAATAGGGAGAGTTGGCATGCTTATGAAAGACAGTGTGCGGGCTTATATACACGTAAGACAGTGTGAAACATTCATGCTAGCATGGGCAAATGTGGACACTGAAACAGATATAGAATTTCATATTGCACAGTTCACACAAGAATTTATGCAGTTCACACTATTCATAAAAATACGTATATACATGAATATTGGCGATCATGTGCATGCGTATCACGAAGCCAGATGTGTTTCTTTAGTATTATTATTAGTATTATTGTTATTATTATTATTTTTATTTTATCTGCTATGATAGTCAGATATATCATATGCTCATGTAAGCACGTAGAAATATATGTATATATGTTATTATACTCGTGTCAGTGAGTTTACGTGTATATCGTTGCATCTACAGCATGTGTAAACATTGGGTTTTATTTATATTTAGAGTATCTCATTGTTATTCAGGCTGTTATAACACAGAGTTCTACGTATATCTAAAGGCACAAAAGCATTCATGCACACATGTATGCACACATATGCATCCGAACGTGTATGTATATACATACATACATACATTCACACACACACACACACACACACACACACACACACACACACATATATATATATATATATATATATATAT
>NC_068984.1:42644994-42646168 GCF_001194135.2 Octopus bimaculoides | reverse complement strand
GACAGGCAGACACAAAGAGTGAGAGATTAAATCAGTCATATTTTTTTTTTTCATTTTTTTTTTTTAAACTTGAGATGATATGACCAATGAAAATAACAACCGATGGAAAATGAAAATGTACATAATATCTTGAAGGAGAAAGCCGAAGCGAGGTGTAATAAGCCCCTTGAGTTATTATAATCGTAACCGAATTCCATGCAAGAAATACTCTACTGCAAAATGATTTGCATAGACTAGATATACATAATTAGGTCCCATATTTCTTTCTTTATCGCTGTCTGTCTATCTGTCTCTCTCTCGCTTTCTCTCTTTCTCATATATATAAGTAATTATTTGGACTCTGAGTATATGTCTATTAATATGCCGATTAAAGCACATTCACCGTTTGGGCTACCTGATGTCATCAACAGTTACGGTATAATCTTCATTGGATCTACGTCAAGAACTCTGCAACGCTCGTTTCGTTTATAGCCACAAACCTACGAGAGAGTACAACATGCCTGAATGAACAAAGTATATGTAGTAGGATATGTTTTATAGCAAACACTTGATGAGACACACACTGCATTGATTGATGTAACGCAACTAGATGCGCAATATCCTACCAACAAGGGACAACTGCAGGTTGGATCGAAACGATCGTCGCGTTGAACAAAGATTTGTACCAAATCTATTTTCCGTTTCTCCTCATCAATTGTATATATGTGTGTGTAAGTGTACGTGTGTGTGTGCACGCGCGCGTATTTGTGTGTGTATATACATAAATGTATATACACATACATGCACACACACACATGCACACACACACACACACATACATACACACACTCACGCACGCGCAAGCACGCACGCACACACACACATGTATGCATGGAAGAATGTATGTAAGCTTGTAAGTATTCTGAATAGTATACATCAGTGCATTAATATCAATTTAATTATTTAATTTCCTAGCTTCTCTCAAGAACACAGATATCCTTTTGAAGAAAGAATGAGATAATGATATGATGAAAATCAACAATTTGTAACATAAAAATAATAATATCATATATGCATACATAAAAGATATACATACATACATACATACATACATATATATATATGTGTGTGTAATATACATATATGCATACATGCATATATATATATATGTGCGTATATATATACAAATATATAT
>NC_068984.1:42642629-42644495 GCF_001194135.2 Octopus bimaculoides | reverse complement strand
GAGAGAGAGAGGGAGGGAGGGAGAGAGAATGGAAATCTGATCTTTTCTTAATTAATTGTATAAAATATATATAAGTGACTTGATTGCCTGTGGATAACTCCAGTTTCATGGCTTGAAGCGCAACTTTACGTAAGATAGACACCAGCTGCTGCCAACGATATTTTCACATGACTTAACATCTTTTTCCACTAGCAATATAAATTTACGTAATATGTTTTACCCAGAGAAAAAATGTTAGCATCGTGTTGGACTCAGAAGCCAAAGTAGCTCACATCTTTATTCATGTCAAGCATCAGGATAAAATCATAACATAATTAGTACTCTCTCACAAAACTTGCCAGTATAATCTTATATATAACATTATAATATAATCTTAGGAGTATAATCATATATATGTGAGCAAGATTCAGTGAGAGTATTCAACGACTCAGCATTTAGCTGGTACGATGACTTTAAACCTATGCGAATTAAACAATGAAAGATGGATTACAACTATACCGCATAGATGCATGCAACATTTTCCACGAGCTACTTCAACGTACATCAAAATGTGTCGGTGACTGTTTACATCGTCAGTCACTATTGAACTAATAGCTAACTACACTATATATAATTGTGTCACTGGTTGAAGAATTTGTCCAGATTCCGTTTAAAGGTAATAGGGTCCTTTTCGTCTCTGATCTGTTTCGGGACACGTTGAATAGGGTAGGGACGTATGGCCCGTGGTCATAACCTTGGATGAATTTTGAAACTAATGTTGAGGTCGTTTGGGCAATGCGGGTGGTATATTCTCCACATCTTCCAAATGATGTATCGCTCACGGTGGCACAGGAGAGAATAAAATAAAGAGATCAGTCATGCCCTTTATTCTTTTAGTGAATGATCTCAGAGGTGATTCAGTTTTCGAAATGTTTTGTTTTGTATGGGGAGACCACAGGGGCAGCAGTATTCGAGGTGTGGCCGTAGAAAAGTGGAGAACAGAGGAATATTGACACCTTGTTCTCTGTACCTGAAGGTTCTTAGGACCCATGAAAGAAAAGAGTTTGATTGTTTTAGCATAGTCTTTCTTCCAAAATGCATCAGCGCAAATTTTCCCTCGTTTAGTTGCATTTTGTTTTTGTCTGCCCAGTGATTCACAAAATGTAGATCAGACTGGAATTCAGTTCGGTCTTCTCCATTTATAATTTTTTGGAGCTTAGAATCATCAGCGAATATTTTCACTTTGCTCTGTTTTATGACGTTTGAAAGGTCGTTAATATAGACTATAAAGAGAAGCAGGCCCAAGACAGTCACCTGAGGGACACCAGTGGGGAATTTTGCTGGGCTTGAGTGGATTTCACGCATCACAAGATGTTGTGTTCTGATCTCCAGGAAATACTCCATCCAGTGTAGTAGTTTTCCACAAATTCCAACGTTTGCCAATTTTGACAGTAGGATATTATGGTGGACTCTGTCGAATGCTTGACTGAATTCAAGATATATGACATCAGAGTTCTAACCTGATTCCATTCCAAAGCTTTAAGGATATCATCGATGTGGTGTAAGAACTGTGTTAGACAGTCTCTGCCGTAGCGACAGCCATGTTGGTGTGGATTTAGGGGATTGTGGCTCTCCAGGAAGCAAGCTATCCTTGATCTCACCACCCTTTCAAGCACTTTAATGATATGGGAGGCGAGAGATTGGGCGACAATTAACTGTGAGGGATCTGTTTCACTGTCTGAAAACCGGAATGACAGGTTGGGTTAAGAGCTGTTTCGGTATATAACCTGAGTCTAAAGAATTTCTCCAGACGTTGGTCAGAGGAACTGGAAGTTGGTGTCTACATTCCTTCAGGAGAATGTCGGGGAATCTATCAGGGACTACAGC
>NC_068984.1:42641709-42642554 GCF_001194135.2 Octopus bimaculoides | reverse complement strand
GTATATAACCTGAGTCTAAAGAATTTCTCCAGACGTTGGTCAGAGGAACTGGAAGTTGGTGTCTACATTCCTTCAGGAGAATGTCGGGGAATCTATCAGGGCCTACAGCAGTGTGTGTGTGTGTGTGTGTGTGTGTGTGTGTGTGTGTGTGTGTGTGTGTGTGTGTGTGTGTATTTATGCTTTTACCTACCACAGCTCAGCAACCAATGCTTTTTTGTTTGAACTTAGCGGTAGCGGTTCGGCGTAGAATAAATGCCGTAGAATAAGTATCGACAGAATACTTACCAGGTTCAAAAATAAAAGTACTGGGATCGATTAGTTTAACTGAAACCTTTCAAGACTGTACCCTATTCTAATGAATGAAAGATGTAAACGATAAAAAAATAAATATAATCTTCTTAGATGACATTTTACCCTGAGTCAAATTCCTTTCTAAATATTGTAAACCAACCAAAGTGAATATGATGAAGGATATTTGCAAGAAGGTCCTAATGGCTAAATTTAGCTGTTATTGCTAAATTTTATGTCTCTTGCTTCTAATTTTATAATATCCCAAAGACTGCTATGAATTTTTACCAATCTCTTGATACAACCACGCTTGGTGTGGACTCGAAGAATAGCAGGTGTGTGTGATTCAGCCAAAGTGGCTGAATCTAGCGTGAAATTAAAAACAAATTCTCTCAGGAGCACAAGTGGCCATTACCCTCGATGAGCGAATGCAGACAGGATCTTATGACTGGTTAAATTCAATTTTTCGAGAAAATAAGAAAAACGATGCATGCATATGTATGTGAGTTAGCGAGAGTATATGCGTGTGTGTGCCTCTGTGTGTGTGTGTGTGTGTG
>NC_068984.1:42640139-42641435 GCF_001194135.2 Octopus bimaculoides | reverse complement strand
ATGTGTATGTATGATGTATGTATGTATGTATGTATGTATGTATATGTATATACGAAGGGAGGGAGGGGAGTGAAGAGAAGGGAAAAGCAGAGAGATTTAGACAAAAGGTCTGGTATTGTTGTTCCAACTTTCCTTGAATACACAAATACATATATAAACATATACACATATTTACATATATATCATTTAAATATATACACAAATACGCACAGACACACACACACATGCATATACATATACAGGCACATACACATACACGCACACACACGTGTATACTTATATAAACTCATATATCTTTAAATGCAGTCGAACAAATGAACATAGACGAGACCAAAACCATATTATTAGGAGTATATTTCTAAGTCAATGGAAGTCACATATGCTTTAGCCATATATATTTCGCTGACAAACCAGATTATGACGTCATTGGTAAGCGCCAGTTCTATTTCACGCTTTGATAACAGATGATTTTCTTTGTGTTAAAGTACTATCATTATAGTGTTAGCCCACCAAGAATGCCTCCGCCCTCATTTCCCCACCAACCCCAATAACTGTTTATATGGCCAACTGGTTTTCACTCAACAGCAGTGTTTTGTATAGACAAGAGTTATGACATAGAGGACAAGAAAATATAAAGAAAACTACAATATAACTTTTATTGCTGTTATTGTTTATATTTCTTTTCTTTTCTTTCTGTATTTGTATTTCTGTGGTTTATCTGTCCTACAAGATGTAACACACTCTGAAAGAGTTTGAAAATTATATAAGCTACAGCTATTGATTAGCCAGTTAAAAAAGAAAAACACGCGTTTCTCGACTCCGCCACGTTCCTCCCAAACTTGAGAATTTATATTTGTAACAGACAGTTGATAATAGAATATAATTTAAAGTCAGTAAGAAAAGGGTATTCAATCTTTCATTTTAGAAGTGGAAGTATTATTTGATAGTTCCTTGTCAAGAAATTCATTGGCTAAAAATTGTGATTGATGGAAGTTATAGAATCGGATTAAATGCTTACACAAATCTACTTTGGTGTTCCACAGTAAAATATTTAAATTCTACTGGAGTCAGTAGAGTGCTAAAAATATACAGAACTAGACAGGTCTTCAGCATTAGTGCTAAGATGTATAATTTGTCAACTTTCAAACAGTAGGGGATATAAGTATGAATACATACGAACACATATATACATATATATCTATATTACATATGCATATACATATGTTTATATTTATACATATAACAACTATGTATGTATGTATTTCTATCGATATATATATATACATACACACATAC
>NC_068984.1:42638065-42640025 GCF_001194135.2 Octopus bimaculoides | reverse complement strand
TTAACATAGGCTTCATAGAAATATATTTACCTGGAGCACAAAAAATACAAAGAAAATGTGCAAAATACCATAAGAAAATATGATAATTCATAACTCGACAGCTGTTTCAGGAAGCCTATATTTACACGATATCATAATAATCCTAAGTTACAAATGAAATGTGAAAATGTCATGGAATATAACCGATGACCAGTAACATGTAGATATAATTAATCTGGCTTCCTTCCTCAACAGAAGACTGTCATTTGTGACAGTTTTTTTTCCTACATGGATATGAATAAATTACGCTTTTAGTAAGAGAACAACCACCGGTATTAGAGCTCGTTCTTATTTCGTCAATAATATTGTGGTATCAAATACTATCAACAATAGGTGGAAAATTAAAAGCAATTGCAATATTACTCCTTCATTATTTTATATATGGGAAACTTGAATATTTTGGAGTTCTATGTTGTAAGTGCTGTGTAAACTATATTTGACGGACGCACAATAAGTTTAACCTTCCATGAGCAAATGACAAACAACAAGGAAAACTGAAGCAACAGTACCAGCACTACCACCACCAGCACCACCACCTCTACCATCATCGTCATCTCTATTAGCATTAACAACAACAACAGGCTATCTAAAATTCGTTCAATATAATACTTCATCTTCGAAAGAGAACCGGCAGTGGGATTGACACTCGATAACGCGTTCACGCACTCAAATATTTTGAGTTAAACCATTGATCCATCACCCAAGTGTATTCTGCTGTAGTTTTGCAGTGTATTGTAACGTAAATAAAGTAACAAACTTTCTGTATTACACTTAAAGTGCTACCATCTTGCTGGTGAAAACTATTTCAGTCCTCGCCGCTGTTCCACTCAGACAAAGCGTTCAGGTTATGGGGTGAAATACATGTGATCCTGAGACAACTGCTGACGATACGGAAGGGTTTCAGACATTACTATGGATTTAGAAAAGCTTGCAGCTTACAAAACCTCTGTGTAGCTCTTGCAGTTCACGCATGGAGCAAAGCATCTCATCCATATCCATCCATCCATCCATCTTTTCATCCAAGCATACACACATGTAGGGTTTATACTTTTGCATTAAGGTCTACCTAAAGAAGAAATCAATCACATCTTTTTATCTACTTGCAATATAGCGTGTTTTTTAAGCATCTTCCGCTCACTGCAAACTACAAGAGTCAATTTCCAAAATAAGAAAGAGTTATTAATTAAAAATAACCCCCTCACCATTAAGCGATTATGGGATTTATTATAATCTCGTAGTCGCAATATTTTTAGGGCTTATTTTGTTTTTTTCATTGAATAATAGGCTGTAGTAGATTAGCATAGTAAAAAAGAGTTGTATATAAACAATGTCAATTTAAAACTAATATGGTAAAAGGAGCGCAAAAAACAGGCTTACAAAAAACAGGCTTACAAAACAGCCGCTAATTATGCAGTGCTCCTACTGTGTTTATTTGCAAACCGTACAGAATATCAGTGTGAAATATATGTTAGTCATGACCAGGGCTGATATAAGTATAGGAACCTTTGACTACACGGTTAATTCCATGCTCTATAAATTCCTTAGTGTGAAAATCCCTATACGTATTCACAATGAATTTTATTAAAGGGCCGTAAATTTTACACATTGCCGTGAAAAAAATTATTGTGATTTACGAGAGTGTATTCCAAGACTTACATTTGATACTCATTGTGTGGTCCCTCAGAAATTATAAATCATTCTCCTACCACAGATACATTACACACTAAACATAAAAATATATACGATAGTTCTATTGTTTCTGATTAAAAAAAAACAAAAAACTATGATATGCACAGATGTAGCCAAACTTCATTCAAATTTCGTCCCGGTTATCTTAGGTATGTTGCATATACATATATACGTGTGAGTGTTGTGTGGTGTCTTTATATGTATTTGTATATATATATATATATATATATAT
>NC_068984.1:42627130-42637500 GCF_001194135.2 Octopus bimaculoides | reverse complement strand
TATATATATATATATATATATATATATATATATGTATGTATGTATGTAAGTATACATATATATATATTTATGCATATATAGTTATATGTATATGTATATATTATGTATGTATATATCCTTAGACCACAAATAGCTACAATTAAAGATGCTATTTAGCCACTCCACGAAGTTAATAACATGATGCAAAGAAAATTCTATGATAAGAAAAATAGTAATATAATTAAAAACAAACTTCTGCAGAACCCAAATCACACAAGAAGATAATAATACATAATAATACAATATGTTAAGTAAGCACCTAGTATATTCTAAATGAAATAAGGAGACGCTCTGCTGTGTAGGAAAAGCGGTCAGATCTACCTGAAATTATACTTTACAGTCTTAAGGAAAAATAATTTATGTAGTACATGATGCACGTTTTCTGATAAAGTAAAACGTGACGGTTATGGCTAGAATGCCTTACATCAGAGTTCTACTCGATCAGAGCTGGCTTTCGACTAAACACAACAGCAACAATAGCAATTATTGACAAATGCTTAAATTTTTCGAACTGATTTGAAGACACCTCAAACTGTAATAACGGTATTAAGGTCAACCTTGGATTTGTAAACTAAATGAAAAGAGTTTCTCTCGTGATAGCAGCGTATTTTTTCCAAACTTAGTTTATCGAGAACTACATTATGGAATGTGTTTTAGGGTTTGAGCTCAAGAAGTTTGAATTGTTAATTCTAGATAAACAAGCTACCGCTCATTGTATCCCCCAACTCCTGTATAAATAACACGTTTGATCAAGATGGAACTTTTGTTATTAATCTATATGCAATAATCCCTCACCATATCGCAGTTCACCTATCGCGTACTCAGTACATCGCGGATTTTTCTGGCTAATATATGTAAATTTATATCGTGGACTCCTCAGTATATGGTGGGTTTCAGCGGCCGATAAGTATTTAGATTTTATTTAGATCTTAATTATTTCTGTGGGGGTTTTGGAACGTAACCCTCTTGTTTAATCAATATATGAAAAATACAGTGAAAATGCTATTATTTAGATGTCTAGTTGTGCCACGTTTCGCTTGTCATACTTTACTTTCTAAATATTCTAGTTTCAGTCGTCAAACAATAGGTTGTTAGCTGTATCGTTTACTTCCTTTCGTGTTATCTTTATTGTAGCCTTCATTATTATTCAACTGGAAAGTTTTCTTTTCAAACTGTAAACGATTTAGTCTGTTTCAAAGCCAGTTTTCTCATAATGATTACTTATACAATCACACAACCGCATATAAATAAGGAGCATCAATAATGTGGTGAAATTAATCGACTTCCTTAGTTAAATGAAAACAAGCCACACATGCAGGTTCTCGATGTTTATTTTCCCAGCTTTACAGTTCTTGCGAAACTACTTGACTCTGAAATATTTCCAGTTAAGAGTTCTGGGTTCTTGTTCAAAAGCCCTTCTTAAATTTTATCGCAGTTTACTTCTATCTTTTAACCTGATCAATGTATATAATTTGTTGACAACATCAGTTTCAATGACACGTGATTTAGCTATTGCTCCACACAGTTTATTAATCAATACATTCCTTACCGTACATTAAATTGCTCTGGTGCAATCGCAAAAGATACGTGCTGATTCTTCTCCTCCCACCTCTCTCTGTTTGTCTATCTATCTATCTATCTATTTATCTGTCTGTCTGTCTGTCTGTCTGTCTGTCTGTCTATCTATCTAAATATAATTATATCCATTTGTGACGCCATGATAATTCGGAAATTGTGTGCATGTTTCTTCACTCTGAGAATTATTGTAGAATAATCTATTGTTATTATTACTAACGCTAACTGAAACTGATTGTTTCAGGAATGTTTTAAAGGACAACTAATCAAAGGATCGCTTACTTTGATCCTTTGTATTTCATTAATTATAATTTGATAAGTCAAAACTTAATGAAAATATATAAAAATGTTCTTTGTGTTTTCTTTTACTTACCTCACAGATATATATTTAGTATTCATGGTCAATCATTTCACATCGTTCACCGATATAACCAGCCGGGCAACTGCAATTGACAAATTAGATTTTACATTAACAAGCGGAAAAGTAGCAGACGTAAACATATTAAATATTGGTTTTAAATTTTGGCACAAGACCAGCAATTTCAGGTGAGGGGTATAAGTCGATTACATCGATCCCAGTGTCCAACTAGTACTATTTTATTGGGCCCGAAAAGATGAAAGGCAAAATCGACTCCGTCGGCATTTGAAATCAAAACGTGAAGTCGGAAGAAATGCTGCTAGGTACTTTGTCCAGCGTTGGCAACGATTCTGCCAGCTTGCTGCTTTATGGAAACGATAAATACTAAAACGTAGTTAAATATTATTCATTGTTTAACTATGTTTCGGACATCCATACAAATGACGCAAAGTGTGTGACCTTGACCTTTCTGTTGGCAAGTTAAAATTAGCGTAGAGTTATGTGCTACAACATTCGATTGGGATTCTTTCTTCCTCATATTTGCAATAGCAAAAAAAAAAAAAGAGGAAAATAAAAAGAGGTCAGAAAAAATTCGATATATTATTAATTGTGTATTTCATGAAATATTTTTGCAAATTGAGACGCTAATGAAATATATATTTAACGAAGGACATAATACAAAGCTCAAATTACCTCTGCAATAAAAGGATAATATATAATTTCTGTAACTAAAAAGATTTGTTATTGTATCTATTCTTTTACTAATATACAAATATTCATATATGCAAGTCTAATTCCATCATCAGTTGTCGACTGGAAATCATTAAAATTTTGACACCTATAACAATATTGTTTATTACAGTGGTGCCGACAGTATATTGAGCTGTGAGAATATGGACTAGTGAACATGAAAATTGAACGAAAAGTATATAACGTTGTTGGCAGAATAACTGCAAAACGAAACGAAAAGAGAATATAAGTAACCTTTCGACTAAAACGATGAATTTAGAAGTTGCTGGTTTCGTAAAGAACGGAATAATACAAATCGAAGCGAACAAGGGAATAATGTTTTTTTTCTTTTAATCAAGCGATAAATTTAAAACTAGTTATACAAACAACAGAAACAGTAAAAACCGAATCAAGCACGCAGAAAAAATATATATAGTCTTCCGAGAAAAAGTTTAAATTTGATGCAGAATTGCAAGTCACGCATGAAATAACCATTAGACTTTGCGGACTTGTCGACTTTATTCACTAAGTAACTCTTATTTGAGCAGAACTGTCATACATGACATTCCAGGAGTACTCATTATCTTTGTTTAAGATACTAAGGTATGAACTGGCGGAGACTTCATGCTAAATATTTAAAGGTCGTTGACTTAAGTTATTTTACCGTCATCGGATTCATATTCACGAAATTTTATTTACAATTCAACTATATTCATAATAACTATAAAATGATATTTTTGAGAAACTCAAAATTTTTTACTGCATTGTTACTTAATAGTTGACGATATAGTATTAAAATGAAGTTCAATAATTTCTCTCAATACAATGATAAATAGACCCTACTTTCTGTTTTTTTTAATGCGAACTTATAACAATGGAGATATGGGCAATAGAAACATAGTTCAAAAAACGAATGAAATAGAAAGGCAGGTGTGAGAATATCATACATAAATATGCCGAAGGAGAGGAATATTTACATAAAGGAAGCTATGTGCATGAATGTATGTAAAACTAAAGAGAATGATGTCACAAGACGAAAAGGAAGCAAGAGGACAAATCCGAAAGCTGTAGCTCTAACCTAGTTTATATCTTGGGCAAATACGGTGCTGAAAAAAACGACAGAATTGATTTCCAAATTAAATTTAGCAATTCGAATCGTAGCTGAAAGTTGTTTTTCTTAATAAATAAGTCGGAAAATTAAGGTTAACATTGATGTGGTTATTTAGGTATGTGATAAGTTTATCCTTTTCTTTTACTTGTTTCAATCATTAGATTATGGCCATGCTGGGGCACCGCCTTAAAGAGTTTAGCCGAATAAATCGAATCCAGTACTTTATTTCTAAAGCCTTGTACTTATGCTCTCGGTCTCTTTTGCTGAACCGTTAAGTTACGAGTACGTAAACAAACCTACAGTTGATGGTGGGGGACAAACACAAACACACACACAGAGATACATACACACACACACATATATATATACATACACAAGCACACACTTACACACACACTCTCTCTCTCTCTCTCACACACACACACAAATACGTACACATATCCACATACAACAAGTTTTTTTCAGTTTCTGTTTCACAAATCCACTCATAAGGCTTTGCTCGACCTGGCGCAGAGTAGAAAACACTTGCTTGCAGGGTTACAGAGAGTGGCTGAACTTGAAAACATATGTGGAAAGTAAACTTCTTGCCAAACAGCAAAAGCGTTAAGTGCTTTTAGTGCTTATATCAGGCATAAAAAAAAAAAGAATTATACCTTAAAGCAACATAAAGCTAAGGAAATAGATCTCAATTAGTATAAAACATTAAAACAAATACTAGAAATTGCAAGTATTCACATATCTGTAGCAATTAAATTTCTATGACAGTCAGATATCTTTAACAGTCAGCTGAACAGCATATAATATACGCAGTGTGAACAAAAGGAAATAATATTCTTACAAATCGAGAGGCCAGACACGAGAAAATAATAGAAAAATTAACAAAAGTATAATTAATAGTTATTGAAGATAAAGTAAGGAAAACGAGAAAAATGACAGAATGTGCACGGGTAGCTGTGGTAAGGAGTTTGCTTCCTAAACTGATGAAACTATTTCATGAGGAGTATATAAGCCATAAAATGTCAAGAAGTTGCAGAGGTGAATGCATTTATGTAACTTTTTGTTAATCTTATGGTTACATCCGTTTCGCAGCCTTCATCATATAATAATAATGATAATTCTTGCGTGTAATAAATTATTTTATATGCCTGTGCCAAAATACATATTACGCATTGCACAATACAATTGTACATTTTCAAATCAATGCAAATAAATAAGACTAGCGCACCAGATCACAAGAACATCATGGTTCCAATGCTTGAAGCATTGATAGAAAGAATTGACGTATACGTTAACCTTAATCAGGAATTTAATACGATCGAAAAGAGTATCTCCAAAATAATTGTATATTTAGCTTCAAGGTTCATCCAAGGCTGGGATCACGGGCCATACATCCCCTGCCCAATTCAAGATCACAACATATAGGTACACTGCGACACAATTTCTTTTCCTTAATAGGTCCTGCCCTGTTTAACATTGTCCAGAAACTGATCAAAGAGGAAAAGGATCCCATCATCTTTAAACGGAGTCTGGACAAATTTCGTCAAAGAACACCAGATAAGCCTATACCTGGATACAACTCACTCAACAAGAACTCATTATTTGAACGGACCATGATACCACAAAACTTGACTTAAAAAGGATTTAGCTAATCCTATCAAGTGGTGCTATTATGTTAGACATGGCCTGGACCAATCTTTGGTCGAAACATATCTAAATTTATCTAAGTTTATAAACGCTATATATATATATGTGTGTGTGTGTGTGTGTGTGTGTGTGTGTGGAATCGGGAAGATAAAAACTATGTAAGAGCTCGTTGTATGGATTATATTTGTAATTCAAAAGATATAGCTTGTCAAACACTGTGTCACGCTGATTCTGCCAAAGAAATACAAAAAGTGTAATGGTGTCTTTAGAATGCACACCCACTTGCAAGATAATTCAATGAACCAAGCATTCAATTGATGGAACGTACAAACATTCATCCATGCATGTATATATTATGCTTGTCTGTATGTATACAAGTCTATTTCTGCGATATCCCATTTACATTAGTAATAAATACGCTTTGTCCCAAAATCCATCACTAAGCAAAATAGCATTTTATGTTGAATATTATCTAGAAATTTCATCATTTACAGAAGTGGTCATAAGGCAGTAGATTGGCCAGTATTTCGTTCCACAGAATTCTTTAATAAATAAGAAAACCAATACAAAGGTACCTTCTCCGCCTTTCTGTAGTCGTTTGTGTAATCGGCAGCGAGAAACTCAGCGTGATGTTTATAAAAGTTTAAATGTCTAATATAATATACATACTTATGAATGGAATCATAATTTTTGTCTTTGTCTATACCAGCGTTAATCACTCTTTATGCATGTGTGTGCATTTGTTTTCTGAGCAGTGTTAGGTCCTTATACCTAAAAGTAATCTGCAATCTATTTTACAGTCAACTATATTCATATATTACAAATTCCAAGAATTATATAAAAGTGTATATATATATATATATATATATATACATACGCACATATATATAGATATACGTAGACATACATACACACACACAACACATACAATTCTGTTCATATGGACCTTAGGAGCATAATAGCGGAAGTATGTGTATGTTTTGGTGCGATCCAGCCTGTAACCGAGTAACTTACATTTCAAACACCGCCTCTTAACAAAACACACACGTTACAAGTTGTGATACAGCTTCTCTATATTACATATAAGTGTATTAAAATAAACCTCTTGCCATATGTCAGCTATTTTTATGCCTGTATGAGACATATACACGAACAATCCTACACATTTACACGCACACAAACATTCAAAGTCATTACACACACACCAAAACACGCTTTCATATGTATATAAACCACACTTGCACACTCTGACGCCGACGAACTCTCATACATACACGTGCTCACGCATGCATCAGATATAGACTTTCTTTTACATTCACAAACGCATTTAGCATATATCCGATCAAGTTATGTAACTTCTAATTATATATATTTTGTGCTTCTAATAATATATTTTGAGACAGATTTTCCATGCTTACCTAGTTTCATTTGAATCCACGTGCTCAACTACTTTAAAACCTATATATTTAGTTGATCTATTTTGCATTCTACTTCCCAGAGAGATTTTTATGTGAAATAATTTTCTGTGGGGTTAGTAACCTACGTGCCACTTACAATACCACTACATAATCCTTTTCTGAACATCCGACATTGATAGAAGCAAACTATTCTCAAACTTGAGACCTCAACCAAATGCTTGTAACAAGGTGGATACTACTAAAGTCACCCAACGATCAGATGATGGTATTAATTTAGGAGATGGATTAAATTGATGATTCCAGATGCTATTGGTTAATATTTTAATTGGTATGCCTTTCGAAAGGTTGCTATATTATATGCAACAAAATATTAGCATCTAGTATGGTCCGACAACTACTTGTGAATGAATCTGATTACACTGATTGAAGCATGCGCAGAACTATTTTCACTTTCCTAATAAAATAGCGTTCCTCCTGGATCGACCAACATTAGTTAGGACAACCAGTAACTGGGCGTTTATATTTTATATTAGAATTTAAACGAAACATTAACGGAATGAATTTCACCGACATCAGAAGGACTGGAAGTGTTATCAGTACTATCCCTTCCTCTGCATTCAACTAGTTAAGATCATTCCATACGTTAACAGAGAAATTTATTGAGTTTATAGTTTATCAATCTCGAAGAATATCAATAAACATCAAGCAAATAAATTTAGGAAGAACTTCAGCTATTCAAAGACTGAAAGCAAAGAATTACAGTAAGTAGTAACCCGAAAATATTTAACGTCTTCTTCCAACTTTGTCAACGTAGAATTCGATTAAATATCGTATATAAACAATGTTTCAAGCCACGTGTTGAGTTGTTTTAATTACCAAACAAACAGTGCAATTATGTTTCGACAACTTCTTTATCATTGAACACAATATCAAAGCATAGATATATGGTGTTTCCAAAGGATACATGAAATATAATAAACATATGAAATCAAATGAAAGGAAGTGTAATAGAAAAACTATATTGCACAATTCGATGAATTTAAAAACAGATTAATCCATTTTGCAAAGACCCATTACCCTGATCATAGGGGTTGGAAAATCTTTAATACAGATTTTTGGCCAATTTTGATGACAGGTTTTTCTCATTCGGAACTGACATGAAAACAAGAGCAACAGGAACAATAAATTAAAAAACACAATAAATACCCACAATTCTACACTACCTTCAACTGATGAAGCATTACAAGCTAACTTCTGCAGGGCGTAAAGTATAGAATATGTGGAGTGCAATTTTGTGATTATCTGTGCGATAGAATTCTGCCTGGATTATGCAACACTAATACCTGTGGTGTTACTGAGATAAATGCCTTTATGCATGACTTACATTATAAAACTTAGGTCCACCATGACTCAAATTATAAGTACGTTAGACATACAGCAGGCCATGTCTTTAACAAGTCGATGCCAGTCTCATAATAAAGACCTCATAAAATCTCAGAGCTTAAAATATATTTGCTGTATCCCAAACACCACTTCCAAAACAGCTACATACATTCTCCAAAACCAAGCACCTATTGTAACCCTCTTTCACCAGCAACTCCCACCGAGTAAATGATACATGCCTCCACCGTTACTTGCACTAATAATACTTCACGTTTCTAATTCATACTTAATGAATACCCTTAGCATGTATCTAATGCATACTTAATGAATACCCTTAGCATGTATCTAATGCATACTTAATGAATACCCTTAGCATGTATCTAATTCATACTTAATGAATACCCTTAGCATGTATCTAATTCATACTTAATGAATACCCTTAGCATGTATCTAATTCATACTTAATGAATATACTAGCAAGGCAACTAAGATCACCTCTCTCACCACAGCAACAACATTACAATTAGAATATTACTCTTATAATTCTTACTAAATTAAAAGGCTACTGCAAGCACTACTATTAATCTTAATCTTAATGATGGTTTCTAATGGCTCAGGACAAGAAGTTTTGAGGGAGCAAATCCATCGGCACTAGTATTTGAGTGGTACTTTATTTATTGACACGGAAGAAAGAAGAGTAAAGCTGACCTTGGCAGGATTTGAATTCAAAATGAAAAGAGATGGAACAAATACCGGATAGCATTTTCCCTACACTCTGTCGATTCTCCTATCTAGCCACCTTGTTCCTAATCATAATACTCATTTCTAGTATAGGCACAAGGCCTGAAATTCGGGGGAAGGTGTCGTCAGTCGATTACATCGACCCTAGTACTCAACTAGAATTTGTTTTATCGATCCCGAAAAGATAAAGGCAAAGTCACTCTCGGCGGAATTTAAACTCAAAACAGAGATCCGGAAGA
This sequence comes from Octopus bimaculoides, assembly GCF_001194135.2. NCBI lineage: Eukaryota > Metazoa > Mollusca > Cephalopoda > Octopoda > Octopodidae > Octopus > Octopus bimaculoides. The sequence continues at coordinate 42,628,263 of NC_068984.1, read as the reverse complement.
AATGTCGCTAAGCATTTTGCTCGACATGCTGTTCTACCTGATTGCCGCCTTTCTCATTTTATTAATCATAGAAGGAAAAATGCTAAGTCGACTTCGGCGATGTTATAATTCAGATAATAAAAATATAAAATGAAATATTTAAAGACGTTTTATATAGTGACATACTGATCTGTGGACTAACGCCTGAATAATATTAATGATGATTTTTCCTTTTACCATAGAGGTCGTCAGTCGATTACATCGACCCTAGTGCTCAACTAGTACTCAAGCAAAATTTTTTAAAGGGGTAAGTGATATTGCATTCAGTTAGATCAACGTAAATTATTTAACGATAGTTTATGGAAGCAAGAGATAGACGAATTCAACATCAGTGGGATGTACACGCAAAACATAAAGGAACTTAATTATGCATCAAACTGTATTTAATCCGACGATATGATTCAGATATGGCTACTGATGATACAGGAGACCTGAGGACCACGGTGGATGATGTAAGAACCGATACAGAAAGTGCACTCGAACAGACGGAAATATCACACACCGAATACCCATCGCCAGCGTAGCAAAGAAAGATAAATATATAAAGGTGTATGCGTGCCCAGCTTGTGTGTCTATACAGAAACGAGGCACGCACACACATATATGTTCGCATATATGCACACACACACACACACATATATATATATATGTGCTAAGAGTATATAAAAAACATGTGTGTGTATATATACATATCTATGCATATGTATATTACATATACGCATGCGTGTGTATATATGCATATTATTGCATACAACCTCCACCCACACCACACACAATATATATATATAGGCACACATATAACAGGAAAAGCAAAATAAAATAGTAAGAATATAACTTAGAACAGCATATGTCACTCTGTGTATGAGCATAAATGTGTGGTGTTCTTGGGAGTGTGTCTGTGTGTTTGGATACACATATATATGTGTGTACCTATATGTGAGCGGTTGTGTTAAATCGAAACATGAGCAGAAAAGCACAAAGAGAAACATAAACATACAAACAGCAGACAGAATTAGTGAAACCAGGTGGGAATATATTACATATACACATAAAGTGTTTGTGGTTGTTTATATATATATATATATATATATATA
>NC_068984.1:42615937-42626800 GCF_001194135.2 Octopus bimaculoides | reverse complement strand
TATATACATATATATATATATACATACATACATAATACATATATATATATACTTACACATATATATATATATATATATATATATATACATATATATTCGATGCATGTAATATTGATATATGTATATTTTTCCGGTAAAGGAAGCTGTCCAATACCAAGTGTAAAATAATAAATACGACACAGAACAAAAGCTTAAATCACTAGTTTGCAATAATTATGGCGTCAGTAGCTTGGTGTAAGAATGATAGTACGTTAACCAGCCAATAACTTCATCCATTTTGTTTCCTAAACCAAATGTTTTCAGCAAGTATTTGAGATTCTTATACGTCTGATTGAAATTCATCATTCTCGGCCACAATGAAATTATTTTCTAGATGAAAATCACGTTGGGCAATTGCAGTAGAATATGTAGGTGAGTAACAAGTAATATCGTCAACACAGCAGATATATAATAATTATAATTGTAAGAATCAAATATGTGGAACTAGGCCACACATTAGTTGATGAAATTCAATCAACCTTCGAATCTTGAAATAAGATCAGGAGGACAAATAACTAAATACTGTAAGTCTTTTTTCTTCAGCTACGACTCCTGACAATAACAACAGCAATGATAATAATAACGATAATAACGATGATGATATTGATGATAATGATAATGATGATGATGATAGTGGTGGTGGTGTTAGTGGTGATGATGGGTGGTAGTGATGCTACTGCTGCTGCTGCTGATATGATGACGATGATGATTTAATACCATATGATAACAGAGTGGATACCAAAGAAATTGATATAACTGAGAAATAACTGGATTTAGCCTGAGAGGTGAACAGATAGTCCTATGATAATTGGTGTACTTGGCACAATATCCAAATTGCTACCTAAGTGATTGAAAGAAATCGGAAATAAGACCCATTATATAAAAAAAAGTGCCAACCTGTGTTGAGCAAGAAAACTAAGAAAAGTTCTTGAGATTTTAAGGGGTGTGTTGTTACCAAATTTATGATTGATAACATCTCTGCTAAATAAATTAGCAGGTAAGAGTTTGGCTTAATAATAATAATAATAATAATAATAATAATAATAATAATAATAATAATAATAATAAATGCCCTCATGCAGTACCAGGCTCTTATGGCTTCTCATCTTAACTGATTGGAAGTGTTATTATGTACATTGTTTTGTCTTGGTATAAAAGATGGGCTACAACAAATATTTTGCTTAATTCCACAGATTTGCTTGTCAGTTGTTTGATCTTAACCGGTTGAGCATGTCCCTTCTTGGCCGACGATATGCGCATCTCTGATCACGAGCAGAAGTAGTGGGGGAGTATCATAGACATGTGTTGAGAGGAATTGCTTGAGGTTTGAATAATTCACCTCTAGAAGGTCACGCGTTGTTTACCCTGACATGAGATCACCATGTCGCGCACATATAGTTTTGATGCATGTGCCTGGTGTAACCTTATGAGACGGGTAGTTATGATGGGTATACCGAGCTTCGTATATTTGTTTCGCAGTGTCACTTTGATTGCATGCTCTGCTCTCTCACGCCGTAAGCGAAATGCTTAGCTGTATTTCGTCAGTTTTTACGATCTGACTTCAAATTCTGCCGAGGTCAACTTTGCTTTCCATCGTTTCGGAGTCGATAAATTGAGAACCAGTGTAATCTGCATAACCCCTCCCCCAAAATTTCAGGCCTTGTGCCTTTAATAGAACGGATTATTATCATTATTATAATTATTATTATTATTATTATTATTATTATTATTATTATTATTATTATTATTATTATTATTATCATCATCATCATCATCATCATCATCATCATCATCATCATCATCATCGTTATTATTATTATTATTATTATAATTATTATTAAAAATAATGATAATAATAATAATAAAAGGTACTGAAGCATATTTGAAAATGAAACCAGGCCTACTATCCCTACAGGAAGTGCAAAAAATCGTGTTAACTAGAAAGACTCATGTACTGAGAAGAGCATTATCGCTGTGAAAGCAACATCCATTCATGAATTTATTTATTAATTTCTTTAAATACATATTTTACCTATGAATTTGCGAGTGTAAACTGGGAATGCATACAATGAGCTTCTCTGCTCTAGGTGTACGGAAAACACGCGGCGAGAAATGGAAGAAAATTTGAAGAAAGAAGAAAACAAAAACATAATAATAATAATAATGATAATAATAAAAACAATAATAATAATAATAATAATAATACTAATAATAATAATAATTCTCCACGTTTGCAAATTCAAACGGAAAAGAAAATGTTACTTGCGTACCTAGACATCATCCAACTCACTAGAGAGGAAACCGTATTGCTTAATCGATGTTGCTTTTCCGTTTGACACAAGACTTGTTGACAAATCGTGAGAACTCTGAAAAATAGGGGGAGCCTAATCTGCGAACTTCACAGATCATGGCATTACTGTAAATTTATCTTTATTCCAGTTGTTATAGTAATAGTTGCAAGAAGTGTTAACAGGTGTTGAATATTGGAATGAATTTCCTGGTTCTACAGAAAGGGTGTTTGCTTATTTCACCAAATGCCATAACAAAAGTGCAAGATACCTGAGACAGGGGTATGCAAGTTTGATATCTAGCAACCCAGTATCAACAGCACAAAGAAATAAATAGATAGATAGATAAGTAAATAAATAAACATAATAATAATAATAATAATAATAATAATAATAATAATAATAATAATAATAATAATAATAATAATAATAATAATAATAATAATAATAATAATAATAATAATAATAATAATAATAATAATAATAATAATGATAATAAATTGTTCCTGCCCAGGCTGAAAAACAGCAATGGGGAAATATATATCTGCCTAAAATGTGAAATAAATCCGATAATATCACCAAAACCAAAATTAACAAAAAGAAAAATCAAAAAAGTGGTGTTATAAGGACCCAAGTAAGTACAACTGATACATTTTATGTATTGCATGTGATCATTACCCACATAATATATTGTTGTAATAATATACAACACATGTGTAAATGAGATGAGCATGTGGAACGAACAAAACAGAGCGGATTGAACTTCTGAATATAAACAAAACAAAACGATCTCAGTAAGTACAACTGGTATTTATTATATTATACGTGTTGCGTGCGATTAATAAACACACACATACACTCACAAGCACACATACACACACATACACGAGATATATACTATATAAATAACATACATACATATGGAAATAAGGAGCGTGTGAACTCTTACAAGAAACGAAATAAAATAAACTATTTCATAGCGAATAAAAGCTTTCGCTGTAAAGAAGACAAGCCGAAACAGTTTTAAAACCCCCCACAAAGTAATTTTAATAAGAATGCCTATGGACAAATCAGATAACAACATGAAGATGATCCGCTGATGTATAATGAATTTTATCACTTGTGTTTAATGAGATTAAAATACGAAACTTTATATAACATGTTGTTGAGAAGTGATGACTTCTGAAGCGGTTAACTTCAATCAGAAAGGATTGTAGCATATAATTATCGTGCAGAATAAATGCACATTTAAAATAGAACATTGATTCGATAAATATTGTAGTGGAGTGTTATGCTCCTACCATAGATCCACATTATATCCAACACATATGATCTGTATAAAAGTGATTAGTGAATGTTAGAGGAAAAGAAACGAAGTGAAAAAGAACAGAAATACAAATACAGTAGCGAATGTATACAGATTTATAATAAACAATAAGATCTCAAAAATTGAAATAGAACTTATAAAAAAAATAAACACCCGAAACAAAATAAAACAAGGATATTGTCTAAGTGATAGCCCTTGTTTGGAGTTAACCTTTTAACCTTTTGAAAGGTCAACGCTTAGCAACAAGGAATTACATTCTTTTCGTATCGTAATCTTAGAAACGCACGTTACGAAATTCATTATACTTCGATGCGTCGTCTTTTTCTAGTGCACTGATTTATCAACCGACATTCTTTTTAAATAGCTTTGGAGTTTTTCGTTTTGTTTTCTTTACAAAGAAAAGTTTGTTTCGTTTTATATGTATTTGAAAGAGTTCATTTTGTTTACTTTTGTTTCTCCTGAGTGTACCTTATACTACACATAAAAAATGACCTACCACAAAACAATCGAAGTATCACAACAAACCCGGCAATTCAAAATACATATGATTCTACGTAAGAAAAGACGACCACACATACAGTAAATGAGTACTCAACAAAAAAATACTATAGAACTCTCAATAGAAAACTATAAGGAAAAAATAGTTAAGTTATTATAGCAACTAAAAAACAGATATAGAGGAAAAAGAAATAAATTCTAAAATGATGATGAAGACCATACAAATCCCCTTGGAAACATTTAACTGAACACAGAGTCACAACAAAGTATACCCTCGACCTCAGACGTAACAACAAAAATGATAAAGACACACATCAGAAGGGATTATTCAGCATAGACATTGAAGAGAACTAACAGAAGCGATGGGGAAAATGAAAGAAAAAAAAATAAAGATGAATATTGATTCAATGTAAATACCAACGTAAATACAAGCTACACATGAACAAGCAACCATTCGAAAGAATAATTAAAAGTAACAAGAGCGCAGAAACAAGCTACACGAATGCCAACAGAGTGTATGATTTAATCTATACCGTGGCAGTGGCAATATCGAGGGGAAACAGGACCTGATCTTAATAGAACCAGACATTGTTTCTCCTCTCCATGATATAGTAAGACCCTCCAATACTCTACTTCCGTTAAAAAGACAGCAAAATATACAGCATAATAGTTTTGAAAGTTCTGTTTGTTAACGAAATGCAAAATGAGAAATCTCACATAAAAAAGTGAAAATGAAAAAGAAACCAAATAACAAAAATGTATATGAATAAGAAAGATGATACACTAAAAGCAAAATAAAAGCCTAAGTAAATCATACCAGCAAAACATGCTTGATAAATTGCTTTACCAGGTAAATAGGGCACTTTCATCAAATACCAAAAGATTTTCAGTGACATTTAGTGTAAAAACAAACTTATCTCGAGAAAACACACCGGCAGATACAGATACAGAAATTGAACTTGAAAAGAATATTGAAGAAAAACATGCAGCTCAACTGATCGAGAGGGAAGAGGTGAAAATATATTAACACTTCTAGTATGGCCTATCAAAGCTGGTAATAGGACTCAAAGAAATAGTAAGTAATGCAAGCAACTGCAAATTCCTTAGGTTTGAAAAGGTGCCCAATTTATTGCTGCAGGACTTGACTAATACCCATGCATTCTGTGAATTGATAATGAGGCCAGAACCAACACCTGATTGGTTGGAGAAGGAGTATGGCGGTAAAAAGCATTAATTGCTCCAAAACAAAATTATAGAAAACGTATTTGCCACAACATACAAAACCCTTATATTCAATGCTTACAACGGGTTGATTTCTTACTATAAACAATTCTATATCACTAGAAATATATAAGACTGTAAAAAGTAACTAATTGTAAACCGAAGATAGCAAAAAAGGAAAAATAAACATTGGCATGATCTGGATTTATTACGAAACAGGATACAATACTCTTCATTACTGGAAGCATTCCAAATAAATAAAGTAGCCTCGATATTAGCCACATTACATCAACTATGCCATATCGAAATGGCATAGTTGAAATGGCATAAAGATATGAGCATGAAAAAATAAAACTGACCGTATACCCATAAAAAGGTGTCTTTCATAGAGACTTATTATCTCTCTATACTTGTCTTGCTCTAGCTCCACTAACGCAACTGTTAAATGAAATAATGAATGCTCCGAACAAGCTATAAAACATCTCCTCTATGTGAATGGCTTCGAAATATATACAATGAGTAATATTAAGTTGGAAACATTATTAATTCTTCAGCCTGTATGTAGGAACAGAAACAAAAGTATTCCTGTGAATAATGCACTTTAAAACTGAGAACATTAAATTAGATCAAGGCACTGAAACCAGAAAATGAGACATATACAAATATTTACGGGTAGAATAAATTGGCCAAGATACAACGCGCAGAAATTTTAAAAAAATGAAAATTACAAAAAAAGCATCACTGATAAATCTGACAAATATTAAGAACTAGATGCTACAAAGTAATAGGTATATGAACATTCATTGTCCTAATCGTAAATTACATGTCAACATAAAGCGGATTATACATGATTTGCGTCCTGCAGGGAGGTGAATTGCATCCTACGCCTCCATACTAAATCTGATACACACAAAAAATAAGTGTCTTGCACTAGGTGAATGGAAGTGCGAACACGAGACCAAAAACATTAAAGGACAATGACTTGGGTCATGTGTCTGGAGCATAATTATCCATATTGACATGGGGAACAAGGTATGTCTCTGAGATATAATTATTAAGAACAGAAAGAAAATGCCTATCTCTTGGTAGGGATCTTAATACTTTCCAGACCAAAATATTTGCTCAACAGGAGCGGGCAAAACGATTAAAGTACTAAGGTCTTTTAATTAAAATAAATTGGATGCCAGGTATGAACGCCAACAGAGCACTTGTAATAACTAGAGAACGAGGTATGATAAGAGATAATTGGAGTACGGAGCAATGTATGCTGTTGTTGGCACTCCGTCGCTTACGACGTCGAGGGTTCCAGTTGATCCGATCAACGGAACAGCCTGCTCGTGAAATTAACGTGCAAGTGGCTGAGCACTCCACAGACACGTGTACCCTTAACGTAGTTCTCGGGGAGATTCAGCGTGACACAGTGTGACAAGGCTGACCCTTTGAATTACAGGCACAACAGAAACAGGAAGTAAGAGTGAGAGAAAGTTGTGGCGAAAGAGTACAGCAGGGTTCGCCACCATCCCGTGCCGGAGCCTCGTGGAGCTTTAGGTGTTTTCGCTCAATAAACACTCACAACCGCGATCCTATGACCGCGAGTTCGCAGCCCTAACCACTGGGCCATTGCGCCTCCACGGTGTAATGTATAACGCGTAGAAAAACTACAAACCATACCAGGAGCTCGTCGTTGCATACTGTCTAAAAGGTTGCTGCCCGCCACAACCAACATCCTGCACAAAACACTTTCAGTTCAATAGCTCAGCTCAAGCAGTTATTTTTGTGCATACAACGCAATAATTAAGAAATAAAATAACACATTTCGCGTTCAGACATATGCTCAATGGAGTCGCCACTAAAAGACACAACAGTATACAGACACATAAGTGTCTGTATACAATCAGTAACCGAGAATATAATACCAACATTTCTCACACCTCACGTTCTACACAATGTTTACCTGCTAATGTAACAAGTCACACAGCTCGTAGTCTACGTAATCAACATCTGGCACTAAAATAAATAAAACTAATCCCACAGCACTTACGAAACCCAAATACTACTCTACAAAATAATATAACTTACATGGTACATGCCGCGCATTACAAACAAAACATTAAAGTAATATCAAAAATAATAAATCTAATGCAACGAAACAAAATTAATGCGTTGATGTAGAAAGAACACGATTGTATATTCTCGATACTACTATCTCTGAGCCACCGAAGTACAGTGGAATCTCTCATAAAACAGTCTAAAACATGTTACTACTACTACTACTACTACTACTGTTGCTGCTGATGCTGCTGCTGCTACTACTACTACTGCTACTACTACTACTACTACTACTACTACTACTACTACTACTAATACTACTACTACTGTTACTACTACAACAACTACTACTATTAATAATAATAAGAAGAAGAAGAAGAAGAAGAATTTCTACCATATGTATAAGGCCTGAAATTTTGGGGAAAGGGTTAATTTGGTTACATCGACTCCGGTTCCCAACTGGCGGAATTTGAAATCAGAACATAAAGAGAGACGAAATATCGCTAAGCATTTTGTTAGATAGCAAATTTATTATCATTATTATTATTATTATTATTAGTAGTAGTAGTAGTAGTAGTAGTAGTAGTAGTAGTAGTAAGAATAGGAATATTACTGTATTGGCTAGACGGCTGCAAACCACATTTAGGTCAATAGAAACGCAACGGACAGTGGAGATTTACTTAAACACGTGTACAATAACAAGAAGAAATTTATAACAAAATATCGTAATTGGGAGAAGTACCACCCAGGTGGGTAACCAAGGCTCCAGACAAGCCACGAATCTTGTGTCAACTCGACCGTCAGGGGCACCACCTGCTAGTGCCCCTGTACCACATGGTGTCTCCTTTCTAAATATCCTAGGTTAGAGTAGGCTATTATTTGGGTCATCCTCCCCACATTTACCCACCTTTCTTCAAATTTACTGGGAGGGGGGCACTTCTCTATCAATGCACACCTTCCTTTTCAAATTGGAAATTCTCTCATTCCCCTAAGCAAACAACAAAACATGTGAACAGTTGTAGAAGGCCAAAACAAGGGAAGTCGTATCGCTAATACAGAATGATATTGCGAACTTCTGATTAAATTACTTAACAGTGACACATTAGTTACCAGAATACACGGCTTAATATAATACTGGCAGAACCGTGGATAAACAGCTCAATCCCGTAGAATAAAGAAACAATAACACTAAAATTCACAGATATATAATCTGATTTCTCGGTCTGACAAGTCTTAATTGAAATAATATTGCAGAGAAAAATAAACATCTAAAAAAGACACCGATATAAAGAAAGGCAATGTTTGAGATGAAACGTATATAGCTATAAAAATCAGCAACTGATCAATAAATCTTGAATTGAAGACTGTAGAAGGAGAAAGAAAGGTCTGGGTATGGCGTTAACTGATAACCACTAGAATTTTGACTTTTTCCCAAAGTGATACCTAAGAATGGTAACACCAATAATGCATTTACGCATTGAACATGTCATGAGTAAATTACAAACAATTCTGCTGGCACAGCGCTATACTTTTGTTTGCCTGGCATAACTAATTTTACTATTAAGTTGAAAAGGTGGGCTCGGCTACAAATTCATTTTTGGTATGAAAGTCTTCTACCGCTAGGACATAGATTTACCAATGGAATTCGAATGGAATGCAGAGATAGAAAAATACGTCAAACCAACCACGAAGAAAGGTTAGATACTTAGAAATCGATGTACTAGACAGAACACAACAGAAGTAAAAGAAAAAGTTAGGAAGAACTATAGAGGCAATAGGTTAATGCTTAACAGAGAGCTAAAGGGAAAAAAATATTTAGTAGTATACATCAATATTCCAGCTGTTCTAGTAACAAGTTATGACTATATTATTTTCTTCTTGATTCGCAAAAATTCCTGATCGTTGGTTTTCGGAAAAAAGTAATGACATTCATCATCTCTGACTGGTTATGCTTTGAAAAACCTTGTATATGTTTTTGCTGGCTCTGCTGTTTTCGTTTCCTGCTTCATAAATTATTTCGAGTAGAAAGATTACAAATGGCAAAGGCTTTATTTGGCATTGAAACTAGGTTATTTTTATTACACATCCAGCTTTTTCTTTCTGCGTCCTTGATTGGTACATGTTCAGAGGTCTTTCAGGTCATTTGAACTTGCATGCTTATTGAGAGCCACTAGGATGTGTCTTCCTGGTTATCAAGTCACTCAATTCCTGTCTATATTGTATCACAGAGGTGAACATTATACAAACGATAACACCCTACCTAACTAGATGAGACTACTACGTTGTCTCATTTATAATTTGTTGACCCATATAATATGGAAAGTGGCCCGAAGTTTTCCAACACATATTCCAATGGCCGTAATCCAATGACTGAGGCAAATGAAAGGTAAAAGATAGAATATATTCCCAGAGAATATTAACTGTGGAAATATGCTCTCTTTTCCTGCTCACATGAATATTATTATTCATATAATAAAATACATATTCATCGTTGTTTTCTTGATTTCCAAAAATTTGGGCTGAGTTTGTTTCCTAAATTGGGAACTTAATTAAACATTCTAATTTATGCTTAAATTATTTACGTTCATATTTAAGATAACGCAATAAATGAATTATTATTTCAGAGGTTCCAACAACAGTGAGACACTACAAATCAGTTAAATCATTAGTTAATAAAATGTTTGCTAGGTCCTTTGAAATTACATATTTGTATACCAAATAGGAAACTGGATATCTTCTTTGGATGTTAGAGGAATAGTCAGATCTCAATTTCGTGAAATAAGAAAAAAGAAATGATTAACAGGAAAGAAAGAAATATGATGAAAATAACAAAATAGCACAACAAAATTCTAATAGATTATTAAATTCTTAGTTGTATTAATCTGAGACAATAAAATTCCATCTTGAATGCGTATAAAAACCTATTATAAATTTTATATGTTGCCAATGCAATGTATTTTGTACATCACAGCTTCAACGTAAAGAATAGTACGAATAAGTTCTAAATAAGTTCTTCATTATCCACTGTTAAATAGAAATGTTTATCATGAGTATATCATATCAATTTCCTTTTCTTGCCAATATTATATTTTTCCAGTCTGTTTTTTTTTTGTTTTTTGTTTTTTAATTATGGCTAGTAATTCACATTTTGAAATACATTGAAATTTCCAAATGCTGCAAAGACTCAGATTTGGTAAATTTATTGCTTCCCTTCAGATTTCTGTTGTCTTATTCAGCTTTGTTTACACTACCTGGGGCACTAACGGAGATAGCCTTGCAAGTTAAGTGTATGAAGAAGTTGAAATGATTTCTGATGCCAGCGTAAAACTTGCTAGTACTCAACAAAAGTTTCTTTATTGCAGAAGAGCACTGTGTTTCAGATTAGCAATGTCGAGAGAGAGAGAGAGAGAGAGAGAGAGAGAGAGAGAGAGAGAGAGAGAG
>NC_068984.1:42607308-42615927 GCF_001194135.2 Octopus bimaculoides | reverse complement strand
AATAAAAACTAGTAACAAAAAGAATCAAATAGAAAAAATATATAATGGCCAAAAAAAAAAAAATGAAAGTGAAGTGCTAATACAACATTTAACAAAATGACAAATGTAAATGCAGAAGAGCTGTAGCAATAAACCATCGTCTATTCTTCTCTCAGTATCACAGAAACCTTAAATAGAATAGTGATGTTTTATAAAAAAAAAAAAAAAAAGAGGAAAGAAAAGAAAACAATTTGAAAAAGAAAAAAAAGTCTCTTGAAATAAATAGAAATCTGAAAACGGCAATTTGTACTTTGGAAGAATAACAATAAGAACTTAAAGGAAAAGATAAAATGTGTTGAGTGACGCCAATTTAATTAAGAAACATGCTTTAGCATACAACTGATACCAATAGCCATAATATAATTAGATATACATTTGGTAAACCTCAACATCGCGCGGCAGGGGACCAAGAATGTATCTGCGAATAGATGTAATAAAAGACTACCTCTACAAACGTTTTAAAATTAATTTAGATATTTATAATAATAGTTAATAACACATTTAATAACTCATTGATAAACAGTTCTAAGTGAGTACGCTACTTTTAGAATTTACAATAATAAAGATAATTACCTTTAAAATGGTATTTTAACGGAAACTTTAGACTCTTATATACGCAAACACATACAATAAGCTACTACAGACTATGACATAAGCAAAATATAACCGTATTTACATCTGTATGCGTGCATATTTTCCTTTGAATTTCCGTTTTTGTACATGCATGTAAGTGTGAAACTTTGGGATACTGAAACTATAATGAAAAAAATATGGAGAATAGAAATAAAGATTTTCAAAATCAACAATAATAACAGTGGAGATTCCCAACAAGCAAACACCATAGGGGCAAATGCACCAGTGTGCATAAAGTTGACAAAATTAGACTAATCTAGGCGTGTACTCTTACAATAGTCGTAGGATCACAGAGATAACAATTAAGAGGAAAGTTATAGAAATAACACAACAATGCCCAAGAATATATGTGTGCGCGCGTGTGCCCTGTGTGTTGCCGGTGTGTGCTTTCCGGTTATTTTTACTTTATATTTTGTTTATATTTGGGTGTAATCATTTTATACATATTTTTATAGCTACTATGATGTTTTACGTGAATATATGTGTATGTGACTTTACACGCGCGCTCGTTCACACACACACACACATAACAAAAACTGAATCACAACTGATTATGTAAATATATAGGTATTTTTACATGTGTTCGTTTTTATTCTACTCAAAGAAAATACTCTTATATTGAACCCAGATTTCTATTTGTTAGACGATGCTGCAATGACTTTCACCATCCCTATTTTAGAAAATATTTTCAAGCATTCAGTTAACTGAGAACATATTTTCTATCGTTTATCAAATCAATTGGAAGGAAAGAAGCTTATAATATGTCTAAGAGTCGAAAATGCTCAACATATACAAATAGTCAAAACAGATTAATGTAATAAAGTTGGAGCGGATTGGAAAACAGAGTAGAATGAAAGATAAAATACAATATTTTACTCGTATCGTTTCTAAGTTTCAGATCCAGCTGGAATTAACTTTACCATTCATATTTATTTATTTATTTTGTGGTGTGGGGTGGGATCGATCAAATAATTGTCAAATTACTGCGGACGACCTCGAAATAGCTGACTTTGTGACAGTGTAGTGGTACTTGTTCTGGCTCTTTACGTTCTAAGCTGATATTCCTAAGTTAATTTTGTCTTTTTTGTTTTAGAAGTTTATAATGTATCACAAGAATACTCTGGTCAATACAATCAACAAATCCGTACCCTAACTTATGGTCTGGTGGGTTTCTTAGAAATTATTTTGAGAGTAGTATTGCTAAGCGAACAAAATGATTCATATTATTTTTGTTACATTTTTTTTCAGGATTTTGAGTTCAATTTCCACAGTTTTCTTCCCTATAGGGTCGAAAACAGAAGTAAATCAGGTATACTAGACAGAGCTCTACTTTCTGGTGTATGGGGTTGATTCATTAAATACTTAATTAAATCAATCCAAGTACTTGGCAAGTACTTTATTTTATCTACCCTGGAAAATGAAAAAAAGGTTGATCTCGGCGGAATCTGAACTCATTCTATTAATTTTGCTAATCCAATATCTTTCCAAAATTCGAATTTCAACTATACAAAAATAAAGAGAACAGAAACAATAGCAACAACTAAGTAAGCATGCAATAAAAACGGTTTTACTACACGAAGGAAACAAGTAAAAAGAAAAGCTAAGTCGTCTGTAGTAGAGAAGTGCTTGACGTTATGAAAAAAAAAAATGTTTGATAGAAATTTGTGACAAGGGAGGCCACGTATCTGCAAGATGATTCTATTCAACAGTGAGGCAAAATAAAGGATACGGATCTATGCATAGACAAGAGAGAAGCAGGATTTCTTAACAATAGGAAATGTATATGTCGGGTAGGGATCACAGAATTGTATGTTTATTTTTACAAGGCGGAAAGGTGAAGAAACAAGCTGAGTTGATAAGTCATGCCTCTGCCCATGCATAGGTGCCACAATATATAGGGCAATGCAATACAAGGTTGATAGTGAAGAATGTTGACCTTTGATTCATCATTTTTAAGATGCAATATTAGGTGGTTGGTAATTATCAAGGTAATCAGGTACAGCATGTAGTCCAATAAAATTCAATAGACATAAAAGTCCTGATAAGCTCCTTAAGGTTACAGAGCTATTTCGAACATGTTCTCTGCCATAAATGTTGAAGGAATTGCTGTGTGATAGTTGTGCAAAGCAGGAAACCTAGCTGCTAAACATGTAGAAGTGAAATACGCTTGAGTTCTTTCTGTTTGGCGGAACCAGTTAAGCAGATCGGAGGTGAACAGCTGACGCCACAATAGCAAAAACAGGATACAAAATCTACTGTTCTGAGATCACTGGTCACGCTTCTGAGGAAGGCCAGAAAACTCGCATCGTCTTTATTTCTAACGACGAACTACAGTGCTAACGATCCCCTAACAACAGAATAAATTCTTCGTCACGAGAATAGTTAGCATGTGGAAGATCAACAGCAGTAAAAGCAGTCAGGTATAGTGCTAAAAATAGAATATAGCAAGAAAGCAATGAACACCAATGACATGCAAAACCAATTAAGAAAAGAACCCACCAATCTATGTTAACATCTGATTCACGATCCTGTGAATACGCAACTATTCACTGAGAACTAAGATAGCATTTTGAAAATTCGTTATGAGGACGTTGTGCTGATTAAGAAACGGGAAACAGGGCAGGATTTTTTAAATACACTCCCATAATATGCTATTAGTGCGCTACTCAACATCTTGACGTATTCATTTTCGTTGAGGGTTGGAAAATGCAGAATATATTTACAAGCGCTTTGGATGCATGACAGTTGGACCGAGTAGTGGGGTGCTCGACCAACCCTATGTAGTGACTTCAGAAATGTGTGAGAGGTGCCCTTATTTGTTGCTATATTTTATTTAATTATGTTGTCATATGTTGTCTCAGGAGGGAGTCTCATGGCTTCTGAGCGTAACTGATTGAAAATGTTATCATGTACATGTTTTGTCTTTGTATAAAAGATGGGCTACAGCAAATATTCTGTTCACTACCACAGATTTGCTTGTCAGTTGTTTGACCATAGCCAACCGAGCATGTCCCTTTGTGGCTGACGATATGTGAATCTCTGATCACAAGCAGCAGTGGAGGAGCATCATAGCCATGTGTTGAGAGTAATTTCTTAAAGAACCCTTATTCAGGGACCTTTTGAGTGGGATGGGCTACTCGACCTGAAGAAAATTCTAACTGAGCCCCCACCTGCAAGGTCATGACCTGTTGATCTTGATATGAAATCACCATGTCGCGTACATATGGTTACGATGAATGTGCCTGGTGTACATTTTGTTTTCGCCACAGCGATTGTTGCATTAATCTCAATAACGTAAATAAATATACCCTCTAGTTATTAATTCCAAAAATATACCATGTGAAAATTATATTCCGTCATAAGTACTTGTAGTTGCCCAATGGGAAACAAGAAAATAGAGTTCTGAAAACATTCATTTGAATCTAGAGAAAAAAAAAGCATAACAATAGGAACAGTAACGATAGGAGCAAGAGCAGAATCCGATTCATCATCCATAAGCAGATGAACACAGAAAACATAATCGTTATTTTAGACTTTATATAATGTACACGTGTTTCAGTAACCCGACTGTCATTATCACGTAAGCCGGCTGACCATATTATGCATTTAATGTTGTCAACATACTTCCTCAGCATTATCAAGAAAATATAACATGAAGAAAATTGTAACCTCTTGTATACACCAATATCCAAATTAAGCGCTATCTGGTCTCTGTAGCAGAATAGTGGGTGTAGGTACTGTGAGGGTGACGATGCGTAACAGAGGAGTTTGAAAGGATGAAAATACAAAGTATACTAATGTCACAATGAGCCTCGTGCACACTCCGGTGGCTCCTAATTCATACATGCTCGCATACACATACAGAGGTACGTACATGTGTACATACGAAGGCGTGTATGAGTGTGTGCGGCACGCAATAATGGTAGTCGGCCTACTAAACTGTATGTACGTTATATAAAGCATAAAATACCGGTTACGTCTTCTTTTTTGTGTAGATATTATATATATATATATATATAAATGTGTACGTATGGATGTGTGTGTGTCTGTCTGTGTGTGTCTGTCTGACTGTTTTTGAGTACATATGTATATATTGCTAAGTTTATAAAATATTTTACCTTAGGATGAAAAATAACTTCATTTTATTTTTGACAGCAAAACGTTTTTATTAATGATAAAACAAGACAGAACACAAATCAAACGAGTGGCTGAAGAGAGAGAAAGAGAGAGAGAGAGAGAGAGAGTACGTGGGGTGGGAAAGAGAGAAAAAAAGGGAAGAAGGGCACAATGGAGAAAGAGAGAAAAAGTAAGATGGAAGGGAATGAAAAGTTGACTACCAGATGTTCAGGTCTGAAATATTTTTGAGAGAGAGGAAACCGATCCTTTATGTGACATCTTTGAAAATAACTCTGTGTCACCCCCACCTTTCACTCTTTAATTCCTATATATAGGAATGGCGAATGAAAGCGATGTAACACCAGTTATGAGAGTGTGTGTGTTTGTGTGTGTGTATGTGTGTGTACGTGTGTAAGTGAATGTGCACATATGTATGTTTATATATTTAAGTATATAGAATGTACTTGTAAATGTTTGCATATGTGTGCATGTTCGTGCGCTTGTGTATGCATAGATATGCACATGTATATATTTATATGCAAATGTATGCATGTGTATATGTGTGCGAGTGTGTATGTGTATGTGGGTGTGCGAGTGTGTATGTATGTGTGGGTACGCGCGCGCGCGTCTGTGTGAGTGTGTGTGTAATATCAAAATTTTCCGCAAGTTCTGGCGGGAAGATATTGAAATAGCTCCGCAAATGAAAAGCATTATAAGCTGGGTAAAAATCTACAGGAAGCCACACTGGTTCATATTTTCTCACCGTTAAATCCTTTACCAAATGATCAAAAGACAGAATGGTCCAACACGCATCCTACTGTTGGATTTAACTCTGATCAATCGGAACTGAGATCAAATGCACTCTAACATTGGCTATCTCGTCTTATATTCAAGGACTGGAAATCAGCATCCATAACTATTTATCTTTGGTGTCTGTGAAACTCGTACGAAGAAGAGAAGATGTTGCCTCAGATACTTAACTGGTACTTTATTTTATCGATCTCGGCAAGATGAGAGAAAAAGTTGTTCTCGATCGGTTCTGAACCCATAATGCAAAGAGTTGGAATAAATATTGAAAGGCAGCTTAACTGATGCTCTAAGAATACTATCAATCCAGCTCCCTAGAGTGAAACGATGTAAAGGCAAATTTGAAATCAAAAGAATTTGAGCTCAGTACGCGAAATATTAGAACAATTATAGTTAGTCATTTTGTTCTACGCTTGTAGCTTTTTAAAAACACTGCAAGGTGTGATTTAAGTTCACAAATAAATATTTACGTCGTGCTAGACATTTTAGAAGCTACTTCGCTGGTTCGTAAACACTTAGTTTAAACGACAATTCTCTGATTGTTATACATAATCTTTGAAAGCAGCAACGGTCCCATTTTAATTGTCCTTTAGTATTGGCTCTAAGTGAAAGTGGTTTGAAGAAAACGGTGTAAAAGCCTACCGGTGAATTATACATGTAATCCAGTGATTCAGCATTGTCTTTTATCTACGGGATACTCAGCTACCTACACCATAGTTTAATGAGTAATTAGTTCAGTTGATCGAACAACAATGAAATTTACAAAGAATCAATCAGGCAGCGATAATATTTGTGTATATTAACTGCTTTATGCATGAATATTGCATGATATTGGTGGCATAATACATACTGCAAATCTCACATTTAGTTATCCGATACGTTATCTGCTCAACAATCTGTAACTTTATGTTATTTACTCAAGGTATGAATGCAATTACCAAAAATAGTTGTTTTAACTATTCTATCTTTTTACTATTACATGTTTCAATCATTGGACTGCAGCCGTGATAGAGCGTAGCTTTGTTGGGTTTGTCGTACATATCGACCCCACTACATAGTTTGGTAAGTCTGGTACTTATTGTATTCGTCTCTTTTGCTGTTCTGTTGGTAGAGGGATATAAACACGCCAGCACTAGTTATCACACGATGGGCTTTTCACAGTTGTCAACCATATTCACTAACATGGAATGAGTTGACCCAGGACTGTAGCGGAAAACACTTGTCCAGGCTACCGTGCTATGGGACTGAGCCCGAAACCACGTGGCTGTAAAGCAATCTTCTTAACCAATGATAGTTGTGTAGCCCACGTGTTTGTTAGGTAACCACATGGTATGACACCTATATAAAGTTTTCATATACTTTATATATAAGATTTAAAAACGATGTTTAAAAACAAACAATAATAACAAGTTAATAGAAATAAGTAAGTCAACGGGCCAGCGTCAGAGCCCTTACTTAGTCACATGATCTGCTGAAATTAGCAACCGAATTTCATTCACATCTCTTCCTACCGTCTTAAAGAAAGAAGAGCATAGTAAATAATGTAGTCTTCCATTCATTATGTCTGAATTAAAGAAAAAGTCTATAAGGTTATGGAATGATAACCATTTTTGTTTTCTCCGTCGAATGCAAGATGCTATTTGAGTAAATATAAATTCGAAGAAAGTCAATGAAAGAAAGCTTTTCTGTTGCTGGAAGACAAACGGTGAATTAGATCAAAGACCCAAATCGTAGAAAATAGAATTCGCTATCATGGAAGAATAAAATATTGTTCTCCTACAGTCAGGATATGTGACATTTACAGAATATGTTGTTTATATTCTTATAAGACAATTGAATTATAGACATTTTACATGAATTCTTATTCATTTAAATCTATACAAACACGTGTGTAGATATGTATATATATATACACACACACGCACATATACCTCACCAAATATATATAGATAGATTCAGACATACCATTGTGTACGCACGCACATGCACATATGCATGCATGCATCCCCTCACACACACACACACACACACACACACACACACACACACACACACACACACACACTCATATATCATAGCAGCTAAACGAGGGAAAATTTGAGCTGATGCATTTTGGAAGAAAGACTATACTAAAACAGCCATACTGTCTTCAATCAGAGGAACTGCTCACAGCATCTAATAATATCAGAGACCTAGGAGTAATGGTTTATAACAATGTCAGTTGGCGTGCCAACATCAGCAATAAGGTCAATATAGCTCGTAAGATGAGCTTCTGGATCTTAAGGACCTTCCGGTCCAGAGAACAAGGTGTCATCATTCAACTTTTCTCCTCCTTTGTACGGCCACACCTCGAATACTACTGCCCCCTGTGGTCTCCCCATACAAAACAAAACATCTCGAAAATTGAATCAACCTAGAGGGCATTTACTAAACGAATTAAGGGCATGACTGATCTCGATTACTGGGACCGCCTTAAAGCCTTGAAACTTTACTCTCTCCAGCGCCGCTGCGAGCGGTACAACATTTGCACGATGTGGAGAATATACCGCCAGCATTGCCCAAACGACCTGAACATTACTTTCAAAGTTCATCCAAGGCTGGGACCACGGGCTATACGCCCCCTGCCCAATTCAGAATCACGACATACAGGTACACTGCGACACAATTTATTTTCCTCAACAAGCCCTGCCCTGTTTAACATTGTCCCAAAACTGATCAAATCAGAAAAGGATTCCATCACCTTTAAACGGACAAATTTCTTCAAGAAATAACAGATAAGTCATCCATACTTGGATACAACTTATTCAACAATAACTCACTACTTGAATGGACCATCATATCACAAAACTTGACTTAAAAAGGATTTAGATAATCCTATCAGGTGGTGCTATTACTTTAGACATGGCCTGAACCAATGTTTGGTTAAAACATATTTAAGTTTTATATGTATATATGTATATGTATATGTATATGTATATATGTATATGTATATATGTATATGTATATATGTATTTATGTATATAT
>NC_068984.1:42605148-42605836 GCF_001194135.2 Octopus bimaculoides | reverse complement strand
CAGATAAGATCGATATTTTTAAGGTGGGTACGCAAAGAATTATCATGAATATTACAGTCGTCGTTTATGAATAACAAGTCTTTCAGATCGATGATATAAGAAACAACGAATGATACACAAGCATCGCTCAAAGTCCGATGTACCTCTCGTTCAAGTCATTAAATCTTATTGGTTATTACAAAAATAAACCAAACGAAAAAAATAAAGGCAATATTTTTAAACAAAACCAGTCAGTATAGCTCAGAATGCAGTGATCCACGATAGAGCGAATCTAAAATATGTAAACTACCAACTGAGATTCAAGGGCTGCAGTTTTGAATACTTGAGAAATAGCATCTTTTATATACCTTTCAGAAAGTTCTATTTCTAGATTTTTGCCTTACAAAAACCTTCAGTTATCGACTTGTAGTTCTAAAACTCAGTAGTTTCCTCATAAATATTTCTAAACCCAAAATTGCTCAGGTGACGAATTAGCATGCTATGAAGACAAATAACTGCAACTGGAACGTCTAGATGCTTTCATACTTTATTTAAAGTGTTTGGAGTCTTAATCTTCATCACACCCAGTCTTAGGAAGTGGAGAAACAAGCTTCGATTATATTATTTTCAATGTATCTTAATGTCACAGATCTCTCTCTCTCTCTCTCTCTCTCTCTCTCTCTCTCTCTCTCTCTCTCTCTCTCTCTCT
>NC_068984.1:42603124-42603920 GCF_001194135.2 Octopus bimaculoides | reverse complement strand
ATATATATATATATATATATATATATATATACGTATGTATGTATATATGTGAGTGTGTTTGTGTATGTGTGTTTCAATATGTATGTGTACATGTGTATTACTTTATGCGTGCATTGTCTATGTATATATACGCACACATGCATACATACATATATACACACACACACAATTTTAAATAAAAACAAATACGTAATACACACGCATGCATGCACATGTTACATATGTGAAGTGAGATAGACATATATACACGTATTACATACACACATACACACATACACACACACACACACACACACACACACACACACACACACATATACAGACATATAAAACTGAAAACAAAACAAAGCAAATAAATATAGAAATAATTGTCCAACGTGGAATGGAATTCGGGCGACCAGGATTTTTGGTACTTTTTGTGTCTTAGTGTTTGGGGAAGGAGAAGTTTGGGAATAAAATCTACAGAAACTACATTAGCAAATGAGAGTAACACCCAAACTGGCATTATCATCACTATCATCATCATCATGATAATCATGATCATCATGATCATCATGATCATCATCATCGGCAGTAGCAGCAGCGCCATCATTTTCAGCATCATCACCATTTCTAGCATCAAATACAAGAGCAACATCATAAACGGCATCGTCCCTAACAGCGTCACATCAGCAATAACATATAAAATGTCATCATCATCATCGTCATCATCATCTAGCGTGCCATTGACATACTCCATCACCAGTATGTGTGTGTGTGTGTGTGTGTGTGTGTGTGTGTGTGTGTGTGTGTGTGT
>NC_068984.1:42600692-42603045 GCF_001194135.2 Octopus bimaculoides | reverse complement strand
CTTTCATCCTTTCATGGTCGATAAAGTAAGTACCAGTTGAGCACCGGGGGCCGATGTAATCGACTTACCTACCACCCTGAAATTACTGGCCTTGTACTAAATTTTGAAACCAACATTCGCGTGCGTGTATTTTCCTTCTCCAATTAAAAAAAAATTGTCGTGAAGAGCTAGGTCATTATACTAAGTGACGAAGTGGAAAGTGAAAGATCAATGCATATTCAAAATCAATAGTGGCGAGAAACTACCTTGAGTTATCTAGTCAGGACTATTGAAAGTTCGGAGTTCAAGTCCCACTAGAGTAGATATTCTTTTTTTTTTTTTTTTTCCTAACAAATTCGAGAAAAATAAATGCCAATCAAGCACTGAAGTTAACATAATCGTTTTTATCTCTTTAACAAAGTTCCTGGACTTGTGCTTATCAGCATTTATTGATCAAGTACATCATTATCAGATGATGTGATCATTGGGATCTTTTTCACTTCATTATTGGTACAATATCATAGATGTAGAACATCTCATGGTAGTGAGAAATTACGTGGTCATTAAAACTGCTCGAAATAGTTGATCGTTTCACTAGTCTTAAAAAAATGAAGGGCACATTGGACAATGTTGTTATAAATATGTAGGATAGCCACAGGATTTTCATAATTATGCTCGTTGGGAGATGAAGATATTGGTATCAAATTTTAACAGACGGACAACAATTTCGAGAGATGGGGTAAGTCGATTACATCGACCGCAGAGCTTAACTGACCCCGAAAGTATGAAAGGCAAAGTCGACCTCGGCGGAATTTGAATTCAGAATGTAAAAACGGACGAAATGCTGCTAAGCATTTGCCTGCCGTGTTAACGATTCTGCCAGCTCGCCGCCTAGGGAGATGAATATATTAAAACGACTGATTTTTGGATAATGTTGAACAATCTGGGTTATTTGTCAGCTGTCTCAATTGTAAGATCACATCTCCAACTCAACACCCATCAAAAAAAAAAAAAAAGTGTCCCTGAAAATAAAATCAATTTGCATCTGGTAAACAGAAGATTAGCATTTAGCTTCTTGGTAGGGGTTAAGCAGTGGTTCAAGGAAGAATCTGCCAAAACTGAGGTGCATAATCTCCCATGCCTTATTAGCTGTCAGACACACTACTTCATATTAGAGCAAAGTAATCCAAATGCTATACATTTAAAATCTGCTTCCCCAGTAGTATAAGTTCACAACCAGGTTTCGTTGTCTGTTTTATTTAGTTTTATTTATTCTCTTTATCTTATCTTATGAGACGTGGCGGTGCTCATAGGAAATGTTAGACTTCTGTTAGCGACATTAGTTACATTGTTCTTGTGAAGCGCCCAAGTGAGCCCTGATCAAGTGGTCTGTTTGGTGGGTGTTTGTTAGAATTATGCAATTAGCATATTCTGATGTAACTTATTCAGTGTGGTGCTGAAATCTGAACTGTTGCCGACTATTTCTCTTGGAAAACTTAGATAGTAACTGTTTATTACGTGTTTAGAGCAAGGTATTCAGTTGAAGAAAATGTAACAGGAGCATGTGCTTCTATGGAGAGATTATAGATTTGGTAAGTTCAGAAACGCTGGATCATTCGAGTACGTAGGTGTGGAAACAAAACAAAAGTCGGATAATGTGATTCGATTGACTAGCTTTTGTAATGTGTAAATAATTGAGAAACTGAGTATCAAGTAGACGATTATGTTGAGTTCGAAGTAGAATATGTGAAAGAATTGCATGTGTTTCATACCTACAATGACAGTTAAACTATTTTGGGCCTGAAATGTACTTGATAGAGTATAAGCAACTGTTGAGGGTAGATGTGTTTTCTAGGCCCATAATCTCAAAATATGAAGAGATCTTATGTCCTTAGAAAGACATTAGTTCACCATGTCCACGTTAGCAAAATTCCTTCATGGAGGTAACGGGCGCATAGTGTAAGGAATGATAAATTTGTGCAGATGGGCTTTATGTCTAGATAATGGATGAGAAGTAAATGTTTAATTATATATGTACATATCAATAGAAGAATGTTTGTGGTTCAAGATTACAGTGAGCGAATAGTTTATTTAGATAAAGAAGAATGTGGAAATATAAAGTGTATTATATTTAACAGAATGGATGTTGGAGAAAGTCGTTTCCTCATGTACGGAAGAGATCTAACTGTAAGCTTTCAATCGAGAAGAAAGCCACATTGAACAGGCTTCCCATGTGAGTTTACTGCTATATGCTCGGAGACATTGTCAAAAGCAAATCAATTACTTTAGTCGAAGAATAAGTGTTAGAATAGTTGTGAGTAACACAATCAAACATTCTTCTGTTGATATGTACATATATATATATATATATATA
>NC_068984.1:42595154-42599661 GCF_001194135.2 Octopus bimaculoides | reverse complement strand
AATAATGAAAAGTACACTATTCTACAAAATGTGCACCACTACAACATTAACAAACTGCAATTCTTATCGATCGAGTTAGTTCGGATGACATACACGCCCCCCCACCCCCCACCCCACCCACACACACTGCATGCATACACACAAATATCTAATTCATAATCATGTCTCTGGACACATATAGATATGGGCATGAATCATCAGAAAAATATTGGTTTCAAATGTTGGCAAAAGGCCAAGAAGTTAGGGGGAAAGATTAAGTCGATTACCTTGACCCTAGTGATCAACTGGTTCTTATTTTATCGACTCCGATAGGATGAAAGGTAAAGGCAGGCTAACAAAATTTTGCGCTAGTGATATACCTTTGCCAATTGGTATATTTTAAGCATTTAGTGAGCGTAATAGAACATGAAACTTCGGTTCAACAACAATGACTTAGCCATGAAATAACTAATGCACCAGAAAATATGTAGGAAAGTTTTATAGTGTCATCCATTTACGTATTCTCGGTCGCAATAAAATGATTTCTTATTCTTTATAAACCACATATCTATAGAAGGTAAAATAAGCTCACGTGACAGTCAAGCATTTTTGCCACAACGCTTATAGTATAAAGTTGTCTTTAAACGGAGAATCTCCCGATTTCGGCTCATTAGGAGATTACAAATAGGTATGTATTTTCCTTCCAATGTGCTTGTAACAGAAATGACTTATTACAGGACTAAAAATTAACAGAAGAGGAAAGAAAAAAACATTGTGATGCTTATATCTCTCTTGAAAACATAGATGAAGCAAACTGTTGTCAAGTAAGAAGCAAAAGCGGGTTGCAATTGACAGCGAAACTGAGAAGATATTTTCAAAGACTTTTTAACAGTAGTGAAACAGCGGCAGCAACTAGAGAAATGGTCAAATGTAAATTGAAACCATGTTCATGTTCAACTTTTTCCCCGCGTTATAAGATGATATATATGGGTATGGAATCGTCACAAGACCTCCCAAATAAAAAGGAACACTTGAGATGAAGTAGGGATGAATGTTGATCTGGTACGTGAGGATGGGTTAAAGCATTTCATGCGTTATGTGTTTATTCCAGTCTCCAACTCATTCTTGAAATTTCTTTCTCGCTTATTTTCTCTTTCTCAAAGTCCACGCCGCATTATTCTCTCTCTCTCTCTCTCTCTCTCTCTCTCTCTCTCTCTCTCTCTCTCTCTCTCTCTCTCTCTTTCAAGTATCTGTCACTCCTTTGCTACTTTTGGTATGTTTATTCCTCTTCCAATTATACATACTAACGCACACTCATATGTCTGTGTGTGTGCATATATATATATATATATATATATGTGTGTGTGTGTGTGTGTGTGTGTGTGTGTGTGTGTGTATGTATAATGGACTCTCCTGTTGAAGATGACATATGAGTGTTCAGCTTTTGCCGAACGACCTGCACAAATGATTTGTTTATAATGATCAAATGCTCCTGCTGCACATTTACGTCTATATTGATATATACATACATAGAACTGTATATATGAATATATACAGATTTATATAATTTATATATATTTATATGTACAATGATATGTGCATATATATCAATATAATGTAACATGGATTTATATGCATATGTATATACATACATATAGCAATAAACATGCATACGTACGTTTGCACCTGTGTATATACATATGTAAGTATATATATATATATATGTATCTATTATTTATTGAAGCGGCATTTCAGTTTTAGAGAATATTTGATATTTACGATAACTTCTCATCCTCATTTGAAAACGTGTGAACGAGCCCTGGCAAAACTACTACAATCTTTATTCTAGAGTATCCTGGCAAGTGGCTAGCTTCTAAACGCATAATATATCCCATTTGTAAAGGCGGAAGCAGAGCAGATTCTAAAATGAACAAATCTCTCACTTTGACTTCACATGTCAGCGAAGTTATAGAACGTATCGTAAGAAGGAAATTAATCACGTTCCTTGAAAACGACTTGCTAACGCCGAATTAGTTTTGAGCAGTAAGAAGTTGCCTAACATAGTCCCAACAGATGTTAAAACAGTCACTCAAATCCTTAAATTATTATAAAATATATATCGACTTTACGAAAGCATTCGATGATGACCATAGAATTATCTCACAACTGTGTCATCTCGGTATTGTCGGAAAACTGGGAGAATGGCTGCATGACATAGGAAAGGGTATCCCAAAGTATACTGTCATGGAGCAACTACTGTTCATGGCGGATCTCTCAACATATCCTCAGCTATAAAAAGCAGCCACAATCCCTAGCTATGAAAATAATACAAAATATTGCTGGAAATAAAGACTCGTAGAGATGCTATACACTTATAACATAATTCAAATGCTATATATGAGTGGGCTGGAGAAAGTAGTATGCAACGGCCTACCGAAAACGCCCAAGCCCTTCACTTTCAACAGACAAAGGTAAATACAGTACAAACGAAATACACAAAAACAACAGATTGCAGTCCCAAAGCTGCCTGAGAATTAACATGAGAAGTGATGAATCTTTCCATGTGCCTATTACTAAGATGGCAATGAAGTGTTGGTGGCTAGCCGGATAGATTCTAAGACCTTTCAGAAGAAGAGGACGAGAAACCATGATGGTCATGTGGACATCAGTTGTAGCCTACTAGACTATCAATTCCAATTGTGATCACTACATATAACAAAATTAAATAAGCGAACATGAATCAAATCAATGCTGCCAGACGAAGATATCAGTTATTAAATTTGTAAAAGATAAGACTCTACTCCCTAAAACGATGATTGGGGAGAACTACAGTAATATATGCCTGGAAGATCTTAGAAAAACTTGCACCAAGCTTTCCCATTCAAAATTATGCTAATTTACGAAAAGGGTACCACAGCATACTGCCGTAGACCATATCTGTGCCATTCAGATTTAAGGCCAGAAACTGCAATAACCTAGCGTTCAAAGGTCTACAGCCTTTCAGTATCCTACCGAAAGAGTGGGGAAAGCGACATGGCATGAATGTAAGAGTCTTCAGAAAATTCAACTCTACCTTCTATTGTCTAGAATTCAAGATGTGCCTGTTTCTCGGGCACTGAGGGCAGCAACTTTGAATTCTCTCACTAAATTACAACAGAAAAAAAGGAAGATCAATAAAAGTGTAGCAACACATATGGGCCCTAGCATAATAGCGTAACCATATTTTACGGGCTGAAGCAAGTAAAAGATGAAACACACTCACACACACACACACACACACACACACACACACACACACACACACACACACACACACACACACACACACACACAGAGTTACATAGATAGATAAATAGACACACGTACACACACACACAAATATATAGAGAGATAAATTCATACATAGGTGTATATATGTAATACAGAAGACGGAAACAGTTTTAATAGATACATATGCATATATACATATGCATTATACATTATGAGTAGGCAGAGTGAGGACTGGTGCGTCTCTGTAGTATTCTTTATTTTCCCACCTTTTCTTTCTACTGCACTTTACATCTGTTGCTTTTTCTCCCTCTCTCACCCACTCCCTTACTTTCACTCTCTCTCTCTCTCTCTCACACACACTCCTCCCCTGCTACCTTTTACTATATCTTACATTACTTTCTAAATTTTCCCTTCCATTTGTTTTCCTATTTCTACTTCTACATACTTCTCTTTTCCCCCACTTCACCCGTTCTTTCACTCTCTGATATCGTTTATACTCTGTCTTTTTCTCTTTCTCACCTCTATTTACTCTCAACATTCTTTTTTTTTTTTTTTTGTTATTATTCCTTTTATTTGTTTTCTCTCCATTTATTTATTTATTTTTCTGTACTAAATGCTCCGAACATGGAGGCATCAAAATCCCGAAATAAATTCTACGGTGTCTTGGCTTGTGTATGAGCCATTGAGCATGAGAGAGGTGGGATAGTACTTCTTGCTGTACGAGAAGAAAAGAGGTGAAGAAAAGACAAAAATTGAAGACACGGGTGATAGAAAAGCAGAAAAACAAGCAGAAAAGATAGATACAGGATAGAAAACAAACAACAGAAGTAGATTGGAGCGGGAGCCATGAAAAAAAAAAAAAGGAAGAGAGACAGTGAGAGAAAGACAGAGGGGGGTCGGAGCTGGAGGCGAGTGTGTAAAGTCAGTGAAATGAAACAAAACAAATGAGAAGCTGGAAATACGGTGAAGATGAAAAATTTGTTTAGAAAATATCGTAACAAGGTTGGTGTAAAAGAAAGACAGATGAAAGGTATATATATATATATGTGTGTGTGTGAAAGAGGGAGAAGAAGAATATACAAGACAGAAAAACAGAGTGTACGGATAGAAGAGAAATGGAAAGAATGAGGAGAATAAATAAAAAAAAAAGAGATGATATCGGTCTCCCTTGAAATGGCATGTTGAGTTCCAAAATTGTACACATACATATATAAGTGTGTGTATGTGTGTGCATGTATGTATGTATATATATATATAT
>NC_068984.1:42591701-42594994 GCF_001194135.2 Octopus bimaculoides | reverse complement strand
GTGTGTGTATCAATATGTATATATTTTTATATATGTGTGCAATTGTGTGCGATTGTATATACAAATATGCGTGTATATGTGTGTGTGGAGATAGATAGAGTGATAGATAGATAGAGAGAGAAAGAGAGAGAGAGAGAGAGAGAGAGAGAGACTCTAATTAAACTCGCCCTTCATCACTACTCGTCACCGCTCTTTTTTGAACCAGCAATAAATGGGATTTCAGAGTAGCTGATGATTCGGGTAAGGATGTATTGCTAGTGAGACAAGAATTTTTCGAGTGTTTCAGAAACAGACTGAAATTAGGATTCTTCAAGCCTTGAGAGTGTGGTGAAAACATATAAATTATATAAACACAAAAAACACAACCCAACTCACACATATACACACACAGACGCATACCTATACACACATATATTTACACAAATATATCATACTTACATACATACATATGTATCCATGTGTGTGTATACGTTACGTGTGCGTGTGTATGTGTCTGCACGTGCCTGTGTGATATACTCACGCACACATACGCATACTCACATACGTCTACACATACATAGGATAAAGAACGATAAGTGAATAATAGAGAGAAGTACGTCTCCAAGCAAAAGGCTCTGTATTAAATTATAAATTCCTTCGGGATGTTTGTATTTTAGATCAAATAAAAGGTTAAAGTGCATACACAAGAATACGTATATATATATATTCCCCTTTCAACAATTCTGCATGCTTGTACATAAAACACGCTCACTCACACATATACCTAAATACGTACATACGTAGATACTTAAACACACACACATATGCATGTATCCGTGTATGAATTCCTTTTAATTAAGGCAGACTAAAGTGTCTAGAAACGTTGGTGTGGCACATACGCCTTATGAGAACAAGCATGGCAGGTCATAATGCATTGCCACCAAGAGATTGATAGTTTATGACTCTTAAGAAAGACATTTTTTCCCAGTCGACAGTATTCTGCAAGTGTTTCAGGATAACATCTCTTGTATTGAGTACATGATTAGCGAGTATAGAAAAGTTCAATAACATAAACAATGGAGTTTTTTTAAAAAAACATTGTATTATTTCCCATCAGAATGATCAAATATAGATGTTATTGCATATTGTGATTTAAAAAATAATTCGCTATTCACGGTATTCTTTCGTAACCCGCGTTAATCACTGAAAATAACTCTTGAGTACAGTTACGATGGTTTTAATTGGAGATGTGCTTGAAAGATCCAGGAATTCTGTTTAAAGGTCATCAAAATAAAATGCTAATTTTAGGGGTAAGTTTTTAATTACTTGCGACCATACACATAATTCATCCTTAAATTAAACTCTCATTTGAAAAACTGAGCAAACTCAAGAAATTAAGATAATTTAGCTTTTAAAATCTTGCAAGTACCGTTATGAGAGATATCCAAACAACAGTGGAAAAGGCAAACAACTTGATTTGATTGAAAAGCGACAATGACAATGACTAGAAGAATATTGAGCGAAACTTAATAACCAGTTGATCTAGCAAATGGAGCCTCATTTCAGTGAGGTGGAACGGGTGCGCAATGATGCCGTCGAGAGATAGGCCTCAAAACGGTGCGCATTCTCTCCTGATGACCCCATAAACTTGCTAGCGTCTGGTATGCGGAGCTTTCAACTGCGAACGCTTGCATCTGCGAGGTGTTTGCAAAAAATCTCAAAGCAATTGATGATTTATTAATGTATCATGAACCGCGGAAAATACTCTAAAAATGCTAGAAATAGCTAATGTAATCACTTGTAGAGCAAGTATAATTTTCGAAATTCACTATCAATACATTCACATCAACAAGTTTTACTCACTCTGAAGAAATGAACGGCGTGAAGTCATTCAACAGATTTTCCAAGGCTACAAAAACAATTGCTCATAGTTTACAATATTTTCTGCAACTATTCTAACAATACTGGGTTGTCAGCATGATAAAATTTCTTGATAAGGATCGCAAAGCATGCCACTTTGCTTAAAAGCTTGTGAGATTAAATTCTCCAGTATTTTACTGAAAAACCGAATCGATACACCAGATATATGTATAAATCTAAACACAAAATGTTAAAGAAATGACAAGTTTTTACAGTAGAATTCTGAATGCTGTGAACCACAAGCATGGCGCTGACACGAACAACAATACTGAGTTGGGACTAGAGATTGATTTGAAATTTTTACCGTTCCCCACCCCCTTTTAAGAAACGAAGCCTTATAGTTACTATTATTTATGCCTATATGAAAGAACTTCAAATGACATTCCATAAAATAATTCTAACTCTATACGCAACACAGTGACACCTCAATAATGATCTTCATTTTTGTAAATGACGACACTCCTGATGTCAGTAAGGGATACACATATTTTCCAGTATAGCTAGAACAAATTGTAACTATAACTCACTTCACTGATATAAGAGAAAAAAGTATATAGGTGCAGACGTGGTTGCGTGGTATAACGTTCGCTTCCCAGCCACATACTTCCAGGTTCAGGTCTTTACGCAGCACCGTGGGCAAGTGTCTTCTACTAAGCCCTGTGCCAACAAAAACCTTATGAGTGGATATAGTAGACGGAAACTGAAAGAACTCCATCGTATATATTTATGTATGTGAGTCTTTGTGTTTGTTTGTCCCTACCTACTGCTTGACAACTGGAGTTAATTTCTCTACATACCCGTAACTTAGTGCTTCGGTAAGAGACGGATAGAATAAGTACCAGGCTTTAAAGAAAAATAAGTATGGATTAAAAACCTTTAACGCGTTCCCTAGCATGACTGCTGTCCAAAGACAAGTAAAAGGTGTTCATTTATTCTATATCTTTCGTACCTTTTTCTATCACTGGGCTGTGGCCATGCTAGGCTAGCGTCTTGAAGAATCTATTCATCGTCACTTTGCATATGTGTGTGTGTGTGTGTGTGTGTGTGAGTGCGTGCGTGCGTGCGTGTGTATGCTTAATCATGTGCCTGCACTTCATCTGCACGCA
Source organism: Octopus bimaculoides (assembly GCF_001194135.2). Lineage (NCBI taxonomy): Eukaryota > Metazoa > Mollusca > Cephalopoda > Octopoda > Octopodidae > Octopus > Octopus bimaculoides. The sequence goes on along the minus strand of NC_068984.1, from coordinate 42,591,989 downwards.
CACACACACACACACCTGTAGTAACCAGTGCACCTTGACCTATGCATAACTGGTATGTCATCTATAACAGGTGACAAAACGGAGAACAATTCTTACTATTGATGGTAAAGATGAAAAAGTGATGTAAAGAGAAAAAATACAATCATCCAAATGGTATTGTTGAGGAAATTACTGACATGGCTAAAAATATGATGAAATTATATATGCATACATACATACATACATACATACATACATACATACATACATATATATATATATATATATATATATTCATTCATATATATA
>NC_068984.1:42589817-42591626 GCF_001194135.2 Octopus bimaculoides | reverse complement strand
TATATATATATATATATATATATATATATATATATATATGAATGAATTAGTTGACCTTTGTTTAATAAGTTAAGTCATATACTGAATATTTCTATACAAACATTCATACCTATACGATTTTTCTAATAAAAAATTCGAAAGTATAGTATAAAGGAAAGACTTCAGAAAACTAAGGAAAAAATTCCAATGAAAAGACGAATATACGTTCATCCGATAATATTTATATATTTGCATTTGTTGAATATGCATGTATAAATATAACATATTCTTCTTTCTAGAAACAAAGAATCCTGAAGGAAAGCTTGGGAAACGACTGGTTTGCTGTGTATTGACAGATTGCTGCTTCAGAAAGTAATAAACAAGAAAATGTAATAATTATTAAGTACCTCAAGGCATATGATCTCCCGTTCTTGAATACTGGAATGCCTAAAACTTCCCTATATTAATGACGAATATAATATTACTGAGACCACCATGCTATCATAGAGGCTGTCAGTATCCTGTGGTAAAATGTGACGAGTGAGATAAAAAAAAAAACGAGAATTTCTCAAGGTGATTCATTTTCTTCAATTATGTTGAAGGGACTCCTTTGACATATACAAAAGGGCCAGCTAAGTTGAGAAGGAATCAGTAACCTAATTTTCATGAATAATTTATATTTCTCCCACCGTAAGTAAGAGTTCTATTAATGATAGTCTCTTATAAAAGTTCAACAGAGAAATTTAGATTAAAATAAAGTTGACAATTATATCATACTTGTATCAAAGTGAAGACAAAAGAGAAAATGTGGGAGTGTTCACTCTTTTAGTGAAGAGGAGAATTATATCATTGAAATAAGAAGAGAACTAGATCACATAAGTGTGATTAATAGAGAAATATTTGAGAGAGAAGGAAATGAAAAATTGGAGGAAAAAGAGATATATATTGGTTTCAAATTTTGGCACAAGACCAGCAAGTTCGGAGGAGGAGATAAGTTGATTATATCAATCCAAGTGTTCAACTGGTAATTACTTTATTGATTCCGACTGGATGAAAGGCAATGTCGGAAGAAATACCCCTAAGCATTTTCCCCGGTGCGGTAACGACTCTGCCAGCTCGCCACCTTAGATAATACTGATATTGGTTTCAAGTTTTGGCACAAGGCCAGCAAGTTGGGGATGGGTGCTCAACTGGTACTTATTTTATCGATGTCGAAAGGACGAAAGGCAAAGTTGGCTTCGGCAGAATTTGAACTTAGAACGTAATGACGGACGAAATTCCGCTCGGTATTTTGCTATGCGTGCTAACGATGATCCTGCCAGTTCGCTGCCTTCGATAAAACTAATATTGCGATACACTCTATAGAAATTATATCTAAACATTAACCATTCTTCACAAGGAAAAAAGGATAGAGATAATGTTGTGAAATGTATAAACGCCCAAGAAATCTCCTAACGATGCATGTAATTAATTGTAGCAAATCACGGATTCAGCAAAAAAATAAATAAATGAATAAATAAAATAAAATAAAATAAAATAAAAATAAAAATAAAAATAATGATAATAAATTAATAAATCAAGAGAAAAGACGGAAAAATGGAAATGAAGTGTTGCATTGCAGTAGATAAATAATGAACAAGTGTAAAACTTGGAAGCTAAAAAATATAAAAACAAAAACTTAGCAATTCAAGATTGAAAAACTATAGCTGTGTAAAAGCCTAATTCACAAATTAGCAATATTGAGTACATGAAATGTAGGTAAGTGTTCATATACTGATATGTATATATAAATATATATGTATATATATATATATATATATATATATATAT
>NC_068984.1:42587738-42589663 GCF_001194135.2 Octopus bimaculoides | reverse complement strand
TATATATAATTAATTAATACCAAAAGAATATAAATGAAGCGTGAATATATAAACAAGCCTGCTCAGTTTATGAGAATTATGATTGGAAGGTCTATGAGAGTTCTTTTTCGGTACAAATTACCATATATAGTAACATTTGAAGCTAAAAAATCTAAAAAATCAAAGAACTAAGTAAAAAGTATCTATATTTGCGCAAGAAACTACGAAAACTCCAGGATATGCGAATGAGTTATTTCTATTGCCAAAAGTTCACCGGGTACAACACTGAAACAGCTGTTCAAGAGACTGAGTGACATTGGAATGGAGATCCTGACAAAGGATCTGTAGAAAATGTTCGTTCTGTATTTGATAAACATTCCAAGACGTGTATGAGTATGTGTTTATTCGTGTGTATTTACAGGCATCTCGATGTATGTATTTAGTTTTCTGATTGTGTAATTTCACACGTTTATCTCAAGAAATATATTCAGAGTTTTCTTTTAGATGTCTAAACATTGTATAACGATTATATTTGAACGAGAATTGAATATATGAGCCATTGTCATATACTTTATGATTGTAGATCGGAAAAAAAAACGATACTCTACTTTGAAGTGGTATTTTTTATCATGCTGACAATACGGTGCGGTTCCGATATAGTGGCGGGAAAATTGAAAATATGGTTAATTATTTTATTTGTTTGGTAGGTATTGGAGTTCACACGGAGTGATGAGGACACTAATGTTTATAATGCTGGTTGTAGTTTTATTGTGGTGATAGTAGTTATAATTCTTATTACCATTTAGTCAGAGAGTAAGTGCAACAACTTCCAGCATTTCCCTTTTAGGATCCTCGGAGACAAATGGATTGAAGGGAAAAAGTTAGCCTCGAATCTCAGACTTGATCTGATGGAAGACTTGTAACAGAAAGAGATCCCGACTACAGGAATACAAGGACCAGGGAAGGACATTAAACTAGGCAGCAAATGAAGTCTACCACTCATGAACGCGGAACACAAAGAGGTGGAACAATCCTATCCCACGCTCTAATATTCCATCAAACCACCACTCTGGACTAGTACTTTTGTTAATCGCGCTCGAAAATATAAAAGGTAAAGCTGACGTCTTCAGGATTTGAACTTAAAATGCAGAGAGCCTGAGCAGATCTTCACGTATATTTTTTACTTATACTCTAATAACATCAGAAATTTGCAGGCTAAAGTTGATCATGTACTGATGCTGATGATTCTGATTATTATGATAGTAATGATGAAAATGGTGGATGTGTTGTTGTTGTTGTTGTTGGAGATGGTTGTGATGGTGCAGGGGGTGGCTGCGGAGTTTCGTGCGTGACATTTATCAAACTATCTTATAAGTTACAAGCTTGCACTTTACACAGTAGAATATGTATTTATATTTTTCTTGGACGCTTCCAGCGAAAGCCATTATAAATTATTCTGTAATCCATAACGTTTTCGCATTTTCGAAATCTTACTATTAGAGCCAGATTTTGAAAATATTGTTTTATCACCTGACACTTCAGTATGTTTGTGTGTGTGTGTGTGTGTGTGTGTGTGTGTGTGTGTGTGTGTGTGTGTGTGTGTGTGTGTGTGTGTGTGTGTGTGTGTGTGTGTGTGCTTTGTAGTTATAGAAGTCTCTAGAACAATCACAATAATGTCTTCTACAATATAAAACAATATTTGCTATTTATAATTTGCCATGCGCAAAACACTAGGTTCTTGAGTGATATACGTGGCTTAACTGCCTTCCATTTTCCTAACCACAGAGGAATTTTTCAACCTAATATTTACATTCTATTATTTATTTATTTATCTATTATATATAGCCGTATGTGTACTTCCAAAACCAATTTCAAAACAAGAATAATTCCACGCTCTCTTAAAAGTTTAAGAATTCCTGTCAACTGTATATATATATATATATATA
>NC_068984.1:42581120-42587360 GCF_001194135.2 Octopus bimaculoides | reverse complement strand
TTGAGTGCGCGTGTTTTTGAACCGACACTTGAAATTAAGATGAAACCACATGTTGAAACGAATACATGATGTAGTTTATAACTTCGAATATGTTCGTATTTTTAGCAACCAAATGCTCACACTAATATATGAACGCATGATGCCTTCATCAGCATAACTGTGGTGAGAGGCATATGAGAATTGTATTGCCTACACCGTGACGTACAAATCCAGATATACGGAAATAGCTGAAACATGAAGTTCATAAATTCGGTCAGTATGTTGTTGTTCTTCAACTATTTCGGCTAAACAGTTAAACGGATTACAATTTTACACCAGAGTGCATAATTTCGCCGCTGGAGGCATCACTCGTCCATATATTCATATAAGAAGAAGGTATAAGTTATATCATGCATTTAAGGGATGACAATTTCATAGGAATATGGTTAGACTATTTGCAATAAACCACTCAAAGACGGAAGTCTGAATCCTAGCACTTGAATCCATAACAACAAGCTCAACGAAATATATTCTGTCTCGCTTGGGACGAGCTCATTGGCAAAACAATAAATTTGGTTGGACTCAGGGTTAAGGATTAAACAGACAGTATTGTGTAGTTGTGTAGTTGTTTAATATAAATAATGATTATATTTTGAAGCGTCTCTCTTCCTTTTAGCTACTCTTACATAGCATTTTATTTTTGTATAAACCTGATGCTCTTTACCACTCTTACTGAAGAATCATTACACAAGAAAACATTTTTGTTAAGTGTATGTATGTGTGCGTGCGTGCGTGTGTGTATGTATGTGTGTGTGTGTGTGTTTGTGTGTGTGAATATAGATAGAAAGTTGGAGAACAAGAAAGCGAATATGTATTTAAAGATTTAGATATATCTAAATTTTAGAGATACTGCAATATTTTTGTCAAGACACAACAGTCTATTCCCCCTACAGTGTTGCGAAATGCACAAAATATATGTACACACACACGTGTGTGTGTGTGTGTGTGTGTGTGTGTGCGTGCGTTATACGGCCACAAGTTGTCGGAACCATTAGAGCGTCGGACAGACTGCTTCGCAGTAATCGTTCCGGTCCGCAACGTCCAGTATTCAAATCCACTGGAGGATCGATAACTCCTCTTGTGGGTTCTATTCATTTCATTTCCTTACTTTTTTTTTCTGTCTACCTCTCTTCGGTTTCCGCCAGGTCTAAAAATGTCTCACCACATGTTATGAAGCTATGACAGGGTATCCCTAAAACCCCATGAAGGAGTTGAGGTGTGTGTATGTGTATGTGCATGTAGACAGACAGTGGAAGAGAGGGAGAATGATCTTCTCGACTCCGCCGTTCCCTCTTGCTCAGCATAGTACGAGGGAATGATGGTGTCGAGATGATCATTTCCTTCCTTTTTGAAGCGGCTGGGATGGAATATGAAAGGAAATTCATGCGGAGTGGTGAGATAAGAATTTAATTAATTAAGCAACTCGGCTTCTTGATGAGAACAGGATGACAGACATTAGAAACTCTTTCAATTAGGCTGTTGTATACTTTTAGAAACGGAAAAAAATTTTCTGAACAACTGAATGACTGAACAGACTTACTGACAAACAGACAAACGGACATACAAACTAACAGACGGACAGTCAGGGAGACAGGCTGAAAACTCGAACATACAGACTGACTAACATGCTGGCTGCTTGATGGATGCAAAGATGGTAATGGAAAATGAATACAGGACGTAAAATAAAAAAACAAAAAAAAAACAAAGAGTGAGATTAAAAGGAAGGAAGAAAGAAAACGATCGACAACCATAAAGACGAGCAGAACGATACAAAAGCCGAATGAAATAATTTCAAAAATGAGCGAGAATACCTATATATATATATATATATATATATATATAAGTGGATTTGGTTGACGGAACATGCATATATACGTATGTGCATACACGTATATTCTTTTATTCTTTTACATTTTTCAGTCATTTGATTGCGGCCATGCTGGAACACCGCCTGAAAGGGTTTTGAGTTGAAGAAATCGACCCCACGACTTATTCTTTGTAAGCCTGGTACTTATTCTATAGGTCACTTTTGCTGCCGAACCACTAAGTTACGGAGACGTAAGCACACCATGGCTGGTTGTCAAACGATGGTGGGGGGACAAACACAGACACAAAGATACACATACATAAATATACATACACACACACACACACACACACATACATACATATATATATATATATATGTGTGTGTGTGTGTGTGTGTGTGTGTGTGTGGTTACTTCCCAACCACATGGTTCCGGCTTCAGTCCCACTGCGTGACATCTTGGACAAGTGTCCTCTACTATAGCTTCGGGCCGACCAAAGCCTTGTAAGTGGATTTGGTTGACGGAAACTGAAAGAAGCCCGTCGTACATATATATATATGTATGCATGTATGTATGTATGTATGTATGTATGTATATATGAATGAATGTGTGTGTATATGTTTGTGTGTCTGTGTTTGTCACCCACCCCCAACTTCGTTTGACAACCGATGCTGGTTCGTTTACATCCCCGTAACTTTGTGGTTCGGCTGCAAAAGAGACCTATAAGATAAGTACTAGAAAGAATAAGTCCTGGGGTCGAATATTTGCTCGACTAAAGGTGGTGCTCCAGCATGGCCGCAGTCAAATGACTAAAACAAATAAAAGATACACACACACACACACACACACACACACACACACATATATATATATATATATATATATGGGAGAATGTACGAAAAAACAACAACAGACGAGGACAGGTGGTGTAAATAACAAAAGGATGTATTAGTATGACGCTCGGGAATACGGAAAGTCTTTGACGTTTCGAGCTACGCTCTTCAACAGAAAGAATACGGAGACAAGGAGAAAAACACGGAGAAAAAAAATTGAATAGTGTCCAGTCAACGGTCAATCATATATATATATATATATGTACAAGTAAAAATCATGTTTTATCGTACAAGATAACTGCCCTGCAGATTTGAAAATCTCTCCCCAAATCAGCGAAAGGCAGAATATTTTTAGACAACTATTTCGAAACCTACAACTCTTGTAACCTGACTATAAATTCATATTTATACAAATAATCATTGATGCATTTGGTTTTATTAGTAAATGCTTCATATAACAATTCTAGCATCCAAATTGCTTTCCAAATTCCATCAACGGAAAAGTTCCATTAGCAAAAAAAAAAAAAAAAAAATGGATTCAGACATACGTATAGATAGTCTGCATGTAAAGGTTAACATGTAGGTCAACAATAAAACGCTTGAAGATACTTGGTTCTGAAGTGAGTAGGGGAATATATACAACTAATAACGAATGAAGATGGCAACATCTACGTGATCGCTCAGGCTTATAACAATTAACAGTCAAATATCCATTAAATAACATCTCACCATTTAAGAAACCAGAAAGTATCAGAGTTAACTAGGTTAAAATGGAAGCCAAATTGTAGACTATTGTCTTTAAAATATTGTCCTTAGTTTAATGTACATATGATAATAATGGAATAATCAAAGTTGGGGTGGGGTCTATTATCATAAATCTGCTCATCATCGTTGATCCAAGATCTGCTTCGAGCAGGTTACATAACTGTAGTAACAAAAACAATAGATCTGTTTTGAATAGTTTAACTCGAACCAAATGAAGTCACACACACACACACATACACACACACACACACACACACACATACACACACACACATAGCGTGTAAAATATTGGTTTTAAAAAAGCCTTTTGGATAGAAAAATTCGAAGAGCGACCCAACGAACAGCAATAGATCTATGATATTTTGATATTTTCAAGGTCCAGGTGTCTGTGTGTTTGTGTTTGTCACCCACCCCCAACATCGCTTGACAACCGATGCTGGTTCGTTTACGTCCCCGTAACTTAGTGGTTCGGCTGCAAAAGAGACCTATAGAATAAGTACTAGAAAGAATAAGTCCTGGGGGTCGATATTTGCTCGACTAAAGGTGGTGCTCCAGGGTGGCCGCAGTCAAATGACTCAAACGAGGTGGGGATAAGTCGATTACGTATAACCCAGTGCTCAGGTGGTACTTATTGTGGAGGCAGGCTGATTCATTTGACGCCGTTTTTCCTTCAAAAGAAAAACAGCTACTTTAACCACTATCACTACTCTATCACTACCTCTCGTACCACCGTCAACACCACTTTCTATCACTATTCCCGAGCTAATGTAAGAGTCACTATGCGACTCGATCTGCTAGAAATAACATCCACATTTTCCTCAAATTACACTTAACTGCCTTTTGACACATAAGATAATACACTTCAGGGTACAGTATGTCTAAAAGATGATATGCCTGAAAGATGACATGTTCGTGGTTAAAATGGTTTGATCAATAAGTCTGCTCGACCAGAGGAATTTTATGTTTTAGTGAAATTAACCTTTTTGACTTCATGTTATTTTCATTCCTATCAAACCAGATGAATCTATTTTCACTCTCTTCTTGCTTTCTAGCATTCTGCTACAATTTTCACCTAGAGTTCACATGTTTTCTTATAGTACCATATTATTTTTCCCATTAGTTATGTTATTTTTGACTGTTGCTTTGATATAACTTTGTGGACATAGAATCTTCAGTTCAAATATTAATCAAGTTGTTGGTATCGATTATTTACTAAGGACAAGACATTATGATGCAGTGAACACTTTAACATAATTAAAGAATATTGGTTTCAAATTTTGGCGCAAGGCCAGCAATTTCGGGGGTGGGGATAAGTCGATTACATATAACCCAGTTCTCAGATGGTACTTATGTTATCGGGCCCAAAAGAATAAAGGGCAAAATCGATCTTGGTGAAATTTGAATGTAAATACGCCTGTAACCATTATTCCCGGCGTGCTAACGATTCTGCCAGCTCACCGCCTTACAGCTAAAGAATATTGTAACTGATTGTTATGTTGTTGATAATGGACCTAAAGCATATAACTTTCGAAACCACACAAGTAGTCATTTTTAAAGTTCTCCGGTTGCTTTTTTGCGGGATTGGGGGATGAAAATTGTAGTTTTATTTTATATCCAATTGGTTTCTGTATGTAAAATTATTCCATAAACTGTCGTTTCGACCATATTGTGTCCAACGAAAAGTTGTGTTATGATTATCTACATATATCTAGAAAATACTTTTCGGAGGGTCATATGTAGTTGCTCGATCTGCTAGAAATAGTTGCTAAATATTTCTCAAATTGCACTTCCACTGACTGAAAGAAGAACGGTTATAGTTGATAATCTTGATTTATCATATCAAATAATTAGTTGTTTTTTCTTTTTTTTTTTTTTTTGAAAAAAGCAGTATTTTCATAGTTGGAAATCCTTTGGTAATTTATAGGCCAAGACAATGGACGTTGGCACGAATAACCGTAAATTTATTGTTTGTAAATGGAAGTTAGCGCTATTGCTCATGAGGTCACTACTAAGCTTTCATTGAATACCCATTTATAGAGAATATACGATAATGATAAATGGTGCTTGGGATTCTTACTGCTGAGTAGACCCATGATAAAAGACATACTAATCGTGACTATCTCAGCTATTTTTCAAATACTGTATGAAGGATTGGTAAGGTGAGAAGGGAGTTAAACTTGACTGTTATTTCTAGTTTATCGCGAAACCTCGTTGAAATTCCATTGCTGACTTTACTTTCATGCGATTACAGAGATTAGTGGCTGAACTACCATTTGTATAGAATGATATGATCTGTTTTCTGATCATATCTAAGACCCTTTACTTTCAAATGATATAGTTATATTTCACTCACTTCTCACTACTATGTTTCGTAAATTAGTGTTTGAGCCTTTTGTTGTCTGAATTATAATGATTCTATGGTTAACTTTCAGAGATAGCTGGGTACTACCTCGATGAATTGCCTAAATACTACATGAAAATAAAGACAGTATGAGGTTAATACATAGAATATTACTATTCATCTAATATATTCTAATAAAGACCGTTATCTAAATATTAGGCAGCACACAATCGGTGTAATAGATCCCTCTCATTCCTATAGATAATATCATCCGAATCCGTGAAACAAACAGGCTCGCCGTAGAATCTCTTAATATCAAAATAAAATATACGTATACAATTAAACCTTGGGAGAGGCATTATGCCGGTAATAAAATATACACATACGAAATAAAATATACGTATATTCTGTACATATTATAGATGATACAGAGGTATCAAGGTGTATATATATA
>NC_068984.1:42579615-42581040 GCF_001194135.2 Octopus bimaculoides | reverse complement strand
ATATATATATATATATAACAGTGGGAGAGAGATACTGAAAGCGGTAAAGTTGCTGACGCTTTACTTGCACTCAGAAAAGAATATGTTAGAGTATGTTAGACAAAACATCTCAAATACTGATCCCTTTTAAAACAGTTGAAGGAAGTGTTGCGGCCCCACACATACCTTCCTATTCTCTCTCCCCACTCTCTCTCTCTCTCTCTCTTATACACAAACACACGCAAATATACGCACGGTACGTGTACACAGCACGTCCACACATTTACATATTTAAGAGACAAGATGAAGGTTGTTTGGTGAGTTTGTGACGATGTAACGAATGCGTCACAGAGACGCACACCTACAAACACACCACTTCACAAACATTCTGAAATACAGAAGGGACGGTCGAGTGGGAAGGGAGGTCATTTTATGTCTAATTTCAGTTGTTCAAGACTAACAACAAAAACGGAAAAGAAAATGAAGAGAAAGGGTGGGTTAGCAGCAGCGGTGATTGCGGTGATAGGTAGTGGAGGTAGGAGTAGTGTCACTTGTAGAGGTAATTGAGGTAGTAAGTAAACGCAGGGGAAATGAAGGAGCAGGAGAGTGGGTGGTAATTTGGGTGGGGAATGAGGTAGATGAGGGCAGAGTTTGTAACACTGTTGGTGGTGATTGAAGATGGTGGGAATGGTGAAGCTGGAATGGTAAGGGTGAGATGATGGTGTAGGTGGAGCTAGTGCTGGTTCGGTTGAAATAACGGCGTAGTGTTGTTGGTAGTAGAAATTTGAGGGTTCTTTGCGTGGAAGTAGGATCTTATATGAATTTTGATGATCATGAAAATGGTTGGTGGCGGAGATGTGGTAGAGTTAAGTAGTAGAGGTGATGGTAACGACATGTTTTCTTGTCGTTGTTGTCTAGTCTTAAATCCTATAGATCTATGATTCAAAGACGTTCCACTCATGACTATCTCATCTTTCTGTTTATCTATTGCATGTTTGCAATAATATGCTCTTGTTTTTGAGAGGCTACCGTATGATTTCAGGAACATTTAGCGGCTATTTTTTACCACGATGGTGATGGTACATGGTTGATGAGAATAATAGTGATGTTGATAGTGATGGTGTTGGTAAGAAAATAGGTGCGTTTATGTCAGAGGCGGTGGAGTTGATGATGCTGTGAGTGAGGGCTGAGGCTGCAGTATTAGTGTATTGTTCGTTGTAGTGATTATTAATTGTAACAGTAGTAATAACAGCAACTGCAGCAACAGTAGTAGTAGTAGTAGTAGTAGTAGTAGTAGTAGTAGTAGTAGTAGTAGTAGTAGTAGTAGTAGTAGTAGTAGTAGTAGTACCCGTGATAGTTGTTGATGTTGGTAATAACAAGTGATAATGTGCTGTAGAATGAGGTGGGAGTAAAACGATAATGATGTCGAGGCGGATAAGAAGCCAG
>NC_068984.1:42578290-42579435 GCF_001194135.2 Octopus bimaculoides | reverse complement strand
GAGGATGAGGATGAGGATGGTGGTGGTGGTGGTGGTGGTGGTGGTGGTAGCAATAGGGCTTGTGCTGACGGGTAGGACAGGGAATGCTTCGAATCGCATAAGGTAAGAGAATGGCCTAGATCTTTGGTAGAAATGAGTGAATAATGACTGACCCGAGACAACACGCCAACATCATCACTGATTCACCGTTTCTGTACCAAACTCACCGCTAATTTTTCTCATCTTCTGCCCCACTGTGCCCACTATCAGTCTGTCTGTGCGTGTATAGAGGTGTAACATTAGTGTATGTATGAGTATATGATGGATTATATGCGCGTATGCTTTTAGTATGTGTATGTTTGTCTATGGTCTCTGTTTGAGTTTAAATATCTATGTTTATATGGCGACGTTTGCTTATTTGTATGGACATGCTTAGTGTCGGCTTCTGTGTCTGTCTATACGAGTATGTATATTTATGTGTGGATTAATGTTTATTCATGTACCTGTGTATTTAAAGGGGTTTTATGTGTCTATTTGCATTTGTTTTGCTTTTCTGTTGTTTTTTTTTTGTGTGTGTATACGTTTTGTTTTCGTTTAGTAGACGTGTGCTTGCATACATATGTCTCTTTAGATGTCAATGATTGTAGATTTAACCTTCTTAGTGCATGCAAAGCTTCACAACCTATGCATACGTGCAAATTTGTGGGTGTAGGTAAGACCCTGTATATATATATGTGTGTACCTATTTAACAATCTCTCTATCTATCTGTCTGTCTGTCTGTCCGTCCGTCTATCTAGCTGTGTGTGCACGTGTGTGCATGTATACACATACACACACATACACATGCACATATTGCTCTCAGTTGTGGTCACCACACAGTGTTAAGCGGACAGCAGAACTCGAGGCAATTCAGCGGCACTATACAAAAAAGATCGCCACAGTCCAACAGATGAACTACAGGGAGCGACTGAAGGCACTAGGTCTCTACTCCCTGGAGCGCAGGCGGGAGAGATATGTAATAATATACATATGGAAAATACTAGAAGGACTGGTGCCAAACTTTGGTATCAAGTACTACAGGAATGCCCGCACGGGTCGCCACTGCATGGTGCCAAAGGTACCGTCCACTGCATCTCACATAAGAACGAGATACTGCAGCAGCCTC
>NC_068984.1:42575315-42577533 GCF_001194135.2 Octopus bimaculoides | reverse complement strand
ATATATATATATATATATATATATATATATATATATATATATACATAGATACACACATACGCGCGCGCGAGCGAGCACACACACATATATGCATCTAATAAACATATATCACCACCTGTGTATCATACTAAATGTACACACACTTGTAAAAGGCATGAAGCTGTGAAATTGTTTGCGATAAAATCTCATCAAAGACTTGCTGCGCTAGAAACACAATATACGCTGGGGCCAAGCGCGAGAACGACAAACGCGTTTTGCCCACGTTGATGCTTGTCAATGCTTCTCTCTATAGTCATCTGAGTGACATTTTCTTCGTCTTTCGTAAGTTGGTGTGTGTATGTAATTGACCGTGTATAGAAGCTGACTAGAAACAATTGATTGCAAAGCAAACATGAGAAATGAATAAAACGCTTAATCAAAATGAGTTTACAATCGAAGAATATTGCTTACGCAATCGCGTGAGAATTAAAGGCGCAGGTTTCTAAAGAAATCATTTGTAGCAGTGACTCGGTTTAGTTTACTCTTAGCTCATCTATCTGGACTCCTTTATCGAAAAATACTCATGAGCTTTATACATAAAATTGAAGTATAATTTAGGTATAAGTAAGAAGCTTTTTGAGCCGTATAGACAACAGTTTCTCAATATGAAGTTTACTAAAAGGGAAAAACCGAACAAGTCTGTTTCCAAAGTTCAGAAGTTATATCAGAGGTCCTTTACAAATGTTCAACAGTTCCTGTATATAAACATGTGCAATAGTTGGATTTTGTGTAAGGTGCGAGCTGGCAGAAACATTGGCACGCCAGGCGAGATGCTTAGCGGTATTTCGTCTGTCTTTACGTTTTAAGTTCAAATTCCGCGAAAGCCGGCTTTACAGTTCATCTTTTCGGGGTCGATGAATTAAGTACCAGTTGCGTACTGGGTTCGATCTAATCGACTGGCTCCCTCCCACAAAATTTCGGGACTTGTGCCTAGAGTAGAAAAGGATTTTGTGTAGAAGCTCAATCAGCTGCTGTTTTAGATAATCTCAAAGTAATATAATACAATTCTTTAGTCTTAGTTCATATTCAGATATTACATTTTCAGATGTAACAAACAACTTCAGATAGACAAGTGTTATAAACAAACAGTGATTTAGTACTCATTAACTTTACAGAGAATATATAAAAAATAACTAAAACTAGATATGAATTCATGAAAAAACCCAATATTAAACGCATTAGACAATAACTAATATTATTGCAATTATAACATAAATAGCGAGAGCAACTAGGACGTGTTTTGCTTTGATTCATGACTTCATCAGGGAAGCGTAGCGTCATTGTAACTGAGAATATAGCGGTGAATGAATCTTTGAGCATATGTACAATATGACATGTTGGATGGTGTATAAAAATAGAATTATTTATACACTCATTTTACTCAGTGACGCATGCGGATGAAAAACAGTTTCACTTCGGTAACATACCTACGACCTATATTATAAAGGAAAACAGAGGAGAAATGTGAAAAGGTTATTCCTCTACCTCAGAAAAAAAAAAGAGAGCTTTCCGCAAGCTTCCTACTTATCTACAGTGCCACTTCGAAAGTTCTAATGTACTAAATGCATAAATTGTGAAACTGTCGGTATATCTAGATAAATATATTTCTAAAAGCATAAATAAATGCATGTGTAGCACCTTGGGTAAGTGTCTTCTACTATAGCTTCGGGCCGACCAAAGCTTTGTGAGTGGATTTGATAGTCGGAAACTGAAAGAAACTCATGTACATATATGTGTGTGTGTGTGTGTGTGTGTGTGTGTGTGTGTGTGTGTGTGTGTGTGTGTGTGTGCGCGTCTTTTTGTCTGTGTTCGTCACGCAACTATCACTTGACAACCGATGTTGGTGTGTTTATGTCCCCGCAAGCTGGCGGAATCGTTTGCACGCTGGACGAAATGTTTAGCTGCTACTACTACGACAACTACTACTACAACAACTACTACTACCTCTACAACAACTACTACTACTACTACTACTACTACTACTACTACTACTACTACTACTCCTGCTGCTAGTACTACTACTAATACTATACTACTACTAGGACCACCACTACAACTGCTGCTGCCACTAGTACTACTACTACTACTACTACTACTACTACTACGATCACCACTACAACTGCTGCTGCCACCACCACCACCACCACTACTACTACTACTGCTACTACTACTACTACTA
>NC_068984.1:42572819-42575120 GCF_001194135.2 Octopus bimaculoides | reverse complement strand
ACTGCTACTACTACTACTACTACTACTACTACTACTACCGCTACTACTGCTGCTACTACTACTACTACTACTACTACTACTACTACTACTACTACTACTACTACTATTACTACTACTGCAAGGAATGGAATTCTGCAAAGGACTACATTCTCAATTGAAATTCTGCCGAGGCCGACTTTGCCTTTCATCCTTTCGGAGTCGATAAATTAAGTACCAATGAAACACTGGAGTCGATGTAATCGACTAGTCCCCCGCCCACAATTTTGAGGCCTTGTGCCTCCAGTAGGAAAGATACATATATAAAACACTCTTTCTTGTCTCTCTCATGCACATAATACACACTTTCACAATTGATACTTTATGCATATGTGGGCGTGTACTCAATAACTATACAGAAGTTTAGCTTGGAGCATCATTCGTGAAGACTATCTTAAAAGAGCAGAAGAGACTAGCATCCCTCCCGACTTGAAGAAGAGGTATCAGAGCAAAGGCGTGTTCGCGTGTGCATGTACGTATGTATGTACGTAAGTATGTATGTATGTATGTATGTATGTATGTATGTATGTATGTGTATATATACATATGTACGTATGTGTATATGTTTGTATGCATGTATATATGCATGTATGTATGTATGTACGTATGTATGAGTTTGTGCGTATGTTCTGTGTGTTTGTGTGTTTGGGTTCGTAAAGAATGGAGGGAGTCGTTTACTTTTTATGGTCGATGCAACTGTACGGAATGACCGTAATAACCTATCTATTGAAGAGTAAACATGTTATAATATATGAACTACTGTTCAAACAAAGTCTGTTCATCTCAACAGCTACCTTCCCCTCTTCCCCCTCTCTCCTACTAATTAATGTTCCATTTGTCTTAACTAGCTTCTTACTACCGTTCACACCAATGTCACATATGCGCTGATGCATGTTTTCAAATGTAGTCCTTTGCAGAATTCCATTCCTTGCAGTAGTAGTAGTAGTAGTAGTAGTAGTAGTAGTAGTAGTAGTAGTAGTAGTAGTAGTAGTAGTAGTAGCGGTAGTAGTAGTAATAGTAGTAGTAGTAGTAGTAGTAGTAGCAGTAGTAGTAGTAGTGGTGGTGGTGGTGGTGGCAGCAGCAGTTGTAGTGGTGATCGTAGTAGTAGTAGTAGTAGTAGTAGTAGTAGTAGTAGTAGTAGTAGTAGTACTAGTGGCAGCAGCAGTTGTAGTGGTGGTCCTAGTAGTAGTATAGTATTAGTAGTAGTACTAGCAGCAGGAGTAGTAGTAGTAGTAGTAGTAGTAGTAGTAGTAGTAGTAGTAGTAGTAGTAGTAGTAGTTGTTGTAGAGGTAGTAGTAGTTGTTGTAGTAGTAGTTGTCGTAGTAGTAGCAGCAGTTGTAGTAGTAGTAGTAGTAGTAGTAGTAGTAATAATAGTAGTAGTAGTAGTAATTGTTTTTTATTGTTAGAGTTTTGGAGAGATGGGAGTTAATGGTAGTGGTGGTGGTGGTGATGAAGGTGGAAGGTTTGCTGGTCGTCGTCATATTGTTCCTGATGGTGATGGTGTTGATGGTGGTGATGATGGTGATGGTGTTGATGGTGGTGATGATGATGATGGGGGTAGTGATGGCGGTGATGTTGACGGCGGGATGATACTGTCAGTGTGATAGTGGAGGACTGTTACCACTACTATCACCACTATTAGTGCTATATACTTTGTGATTCAGCTATCATCTCAGCAAACGTTTTGGACAGACTCCTATCACAAAGGATGGTATTTCATATCGCGTCAGCAACACATTAATGTAATGGTTGTGTGCGTACGTGCGTATGTGTGTGTGTGGTGCGGTAGATGCGGGAGGGGCATTTGGTTTAAATTTGTATGTTACATGAAAGTGAATGTGTCGTTCTGATCCGTTTCTTTAAATCACCATCTCCCTCTCCTTTTCGGATCTATTTCAAAACGGGGGCACCAGTATTTTCCTAACGAAACACTTTCAAACTTGGGACACTTGTAGAATGCGTCATATAAAACATCTTTTACTCTTAGTCTTCTTAACAAAAAAACGTACATCGCAAGTTATTCCATGTTAAAGTTGTCGTATTTCTGTAATTTCAACCAATCACTGACGTCTATTCAGCTGAATAGAGTTACTGCTGGGCGGTCATAAAAATGTTATTCCCTGTGACATTTTTCATCCGGTTTAATCGTAATTTATACGCATATATTGTTTATATAATAAATTACGCTGTGCGTATCTATGTGTGTAACAATTTTAGAGTTAGGGTTAGTTTTAGGGTTAGGGTTAGGGTTAACAGTCTAGTTAG
>NC_068984.1:42571003-42572483 GCF_001194135.2 Octopus bimaculoides | reverse complement strand
ACACACACACACACACACACACACACACACAAACAAACATATAAAAGAAAAAGAAATGACACAAGGAAAACAATGGTTATGTTATGAGCTTCATTAGTTTACAGCAGGTTTACTGCTCTAAGCTCTCGAATTTTGATCAATAATAATCGGGACTGTTGCCATAGAAACGAAACTAAAGCACGCAGAGTGAAATCGTGTGGCACAGGTTGTCCTTGGACTCTGTTGTGCATGCACACTAAGTTTTAACATTCTATCTTAACTCAGCTGTTTACAACAGTGCTTGGAAGGAACGTGTGTAGTGTTTGATCGTCGCACACAAGTATACGAGAGGTTCAGACGTTTCCAAGATGGCCGAAAAATGTCGATAGCGGCGAACGTTCTGGGAGATGTGCGTGCAGCTATGAGGGGAAATCGTCGAATCACCATTCGTGATTTATTAGAGGGTGTGCAGATTAGTTATGTTTCAGTTCAGTCCATTTTCACTGACGATTTGGGTATGACATGCGTGCCTGCCAAGTTTGTACCAAAACTACTTTCAGATGACCTAAAAGACACTCGGGTTTCAGTTGTGTCGAGAAGGATGACAAGTCTTTGAAAACTTTGCGTAGGCCTCTGAGCAGGTATTACCAAGCTTTTGGCAAAATTTGATGTAGATTCTCTGCTCAACTTGCTCTGTCATGGTCAATGCGACAATCAAACGTTTCTTTCGAGAACTGCTGTAAACAGCGGAAGTGAGCTAGAACGTTAAAGCTTAGTGTGCATGCACAGCAGAGTTCAAGGACAATCGGTGTCAAGCTGCTTTACTCTGCATGCTTTAGATTCGTTACTATGGCAACAGTCCGGATACTTATTGATCAAACCACCTATATATACATATATATATAGGTTTAATAATATGTGTGTGTGTGTGTGTGTGTGTGTGTGTATACATATAACTGTGTGTGCATATGTTTCTCTGTGTGTTTATATGTAAATATCTATGTGTGCGTGTTTGTCCTCCACCACCGCTTGATGACCGGTATTGGTGTGTTTACGTCCCCGTAAAATTAGTAGTTGGGTAAAAGAAAACCGATAGAACATATACCAATCTTTTAAAGAATAAGTCCTGGGGTCGAATTGTTCGACAAAAACCCTTCAAGGCGGTGCCCTAGCATGGCCGCAGTCAAACATGACTGAATCAATATATATATATATATATAATATTATATTACATTATATTATATTATATTATATTATATTATATTATTTCATATTATATTATGCGATATTGTATCATATCATATAGGCAAGTACTACCATGATATACAATGACACGCTTTCATCTATTCTTTTCTGTAATATATATATATATATATATATATATATATATATATTGGCGTGCATGAATCGTAATAAGATTGTAAACCTAAATATATTATTATTTATGTGTATGTATATCATATGGCTTCGAGTGTGTGTGTGTGTGTGTGTGTGTGTGTGT
>NC_068984.1:42564996-42570105 GCF_001194135.2 Octopus bimaculoides | reverse complement strand
AGTGTAATCCCTACACTTGCATACAGGTAGTGAGACACACAGCGCTGATATAGAGACTCATGCCTTCGAATAAAAACATAGATCTGCGCGCGCGCGCACACACACACATTCATTCATGCTTTCATACATTCATATACACGCCGACGTTCTCACGCAATTAGCTGAGTTCAACCATCCATACTGAGATATCACGCAGAATATACGCATAAATACGTGTATGTGTGTGTGAGAGAGTGAGTATGTATGTATGTATGTATGTATGTATGTATGTATGTGTGTCTGTGTATGTACGTGTGTGTAACTACGTGTTTGTGAGCGTGTATTGTATGCCGGTGTGTATATATATATATATGTATTATATACGCGTGTGTGTTATCTGAAAGACGTTTTCAAGGTTACTCTCTTGACCTGCAATAAATAGCAGTTAAATTACTCCGTCATAAAATGCAACAGTGGTTCTCGACCATTTTTACTCATGGACTCTTTTGGTTCCTACTTTCCTCAGATGAACACTCACAGCTATTGGATGTTTAAAATATCCTATTATAGTTTTAGAATTAAAGTTTTTTGGGAAATGTATAATTTCTTTTCTATATATATTTTGTGTTTTGTAGGAGTGTAACTGATATATTTCGCTTAAATTTTAATTACAAAACCTTATATGGACCCCAGGGATCATATGCACCCTAAGGATCATATGGACCCAGGTAGTTAACCACTGTCCTACAGGATTAAAAAGGAAGGCCAGATTAGATAATTAGTTTTAGGTGCCTCGTACCGGAACAAAATCATTGGATGGTTACTGGTCGAAATCCTTTATTTACATTATTCGAACGATATTACTTTTACTCTCTTTATTGTGTATGTTTAGTAAGTTACTCAGTCTTCGCTGCTCAATTCTAAAAGTTGTTTGCATTGTGTTTATGCCATGCAACAAAAGCATTATACTTATTTTTGCTTAGTTGCATGTGTTAGATGTAGGATAGTCTTTAGTGTCACATTTACATTGGACCAAGAAGGAATCTTTATGTTCTTGGATGACCTTAAAATAGCAACGAGATTTCTCTGAAAATGCATCCTACCACCTTAGTAAGAAAGGTAATATCTGGATCGTGTTGTTCGAGGTAGACTATGCCTGAATAAAACTCAGTGCAACTATGACTGCTTGAATGTCTTTGATATTTTAATCTGAGCCAGCTTGGTGAGAAACAGCAAGATCAAAAACAATAACAAATGTAATACGAAATATTTTGATGCTGTGTGTGTGTGTGTGTGTGTGTGTGTGTGTGTGTGTGTGTGTGTGTGTGTGTGTGTGTGTGTGTGTGTGTGTGTGTGTGTGTGTGTGTGTGTGTGTGTGTGTGTGTATGTGAGTACACGCGAAAGGAGAATAAACCAAATATTCAATATGACTGCATAACGCAACTGATTTATTACTTATTTCTTGGAACGAGCATTTCTTTTAACACCTCCGCATTTTAGAAGATAAATTTGAATTTTTAACGTTTTGGCTTTTCAACGGCGAAAGCAGCGAAAATAAAATGAAATGGCATCGAAAGAAGCAAACTGCGTCAGTATGTCTGTGTGTCGTTTCGCTCCCTTAGGTCTTCATCTATGCAGGTTTCTTTCAATACATCACAAAGCAGATTTACAAATGGAAGGAAAATATGAGACGAAACTATCTCAAATAAAGACTAACATTTAAAGTCACGTGAGCATGAATAACACAAACTACTATAAATTTCTCTGAACTCTCAAATAACTCGGTGATCTACTGTCCTCAAGTGCAGGACGTACAGAATCGTTAGTTGGCCTGTTCGTGTCCGTTTCCTAGAATTCTGTCAAAAACCTAATATGAAAGAAGCAGGTTTGGATGCACAGATACACTGAAGAGGGACTTCTCTTCTACAGGCATGCAGTCAATCCCATGATGGAAAGTCAGAAAAAAGAGAAACGAAGGTAAGATTTCTTATTGGTACTTTAATTGATAACAGGCAAAGTTAACCTCGGCGATATTTGTGCCCAGAACGCAGGGGAACCAAAATAACAGCAGAAAGTGAATATTGTCGTAAATATGCACTAGCAAGAAGATCTCCAAATGGAGCTCAAGTCTTCATTTACGGGTGATATTCTTTATAGTTTGTTTCACATCAGCAGTGACATTTTATGTATGTTCTATTCTCATGTTTGAATTTGTCAACCGATAAAGTATGTATGTAATGTATGCGTGCATATATGCATGTATTTATCTACTTACGTATGCTTGTATATATGAATGTATATACACGTATTTACATATGTAGATTTTCAAGCCAGTAAGTTAGAAATTGGCAAGATTTTTAATTTGACCCAAGGTAGTTCCAAGGACGAATGAAGATGTGTGTGTGACTGTACGCGTATCTGAATGTAAATAGATAGAAATAATTGGAGTCTCTCTCTCTCTCCTCCCTTATCTCTCCCTCCTCCCTTATCTCTCCCTCTCCCCCTCTCTCTCTGTCTTACGCACACATGGCTGTGAGTAATTACTCTAGGTATGTATATATATGTGAACTCTACCTATGCATATGAGTGTACGAATATATCCATTCCAGGAAACACAAATGGGGAATTTTTTTTGAAATGATTGGATTTTGAGAACACAAGTTGGTTTGCTTTGTTCTTTCTTGGAAAACCCTAGCACTTCAAAGGTTTTATATGAATTTGTGGTAATAAAGTGCACATCACCTATGAAAATAAGTACATGTAGAACGTATAACCTGAATGAAGAAGCTAAATGTACAACAATAGTTCGCCAGAGATGTTTTCTTTCTCCACAACTTGAGAGAAATTTTGACATCATTGGACAACTGACCGCTTCAAAATTACATGACTTTTGTGCTCTGTCTCACGAAGCAATATTAGGTCTGTTGTGTTTGACCCTGTCATCAGCCAATGACTTTTCTGCATTTCCACGCTCAGTTCAGGGTAGACTTGAAAACAGTAGTTACTAAAAGGTGATCCCACACTCCTTAAAACCTTGCAACTTCTGAACCAGAGCCCCACTAATAGACGCACTTTAAAGTCATACTTACCGTACATACCACATACATACATACACACTCACACAAACAAACACACACAAACTCTCACGCATAGACACCACTCACATACATATATGAGAGAAAAAAGAGAGAAAGAGAGAGAAGGAGGTGAGGAAGAGAGGGAGGAGATAAAAGAGATAGACAAACATATATACAGAGAATTGATTTCATGATATTGTTTTGATTCCTAAACGAAAATATATAATTTTATGTGCGTTGCTGACACCCTTAGGGAGATATCAATGCAGCAATTCCCTATTTTCTTAAAATTAAAAAGACCCAATGATTCTGGCAGATTCTTTCTGAATACGGTCAGTTATCTAGGTCAGTACTATGACAAAATCATCGACCTCACTCAATGCTTAATTTTCAGCTTAATAAATAATAGAGATTTACCGTTTGATATTGGACTGTGGTAGGTATATAAACTCGAGGACTTATAATTTCAGCGTTTATATCTTTAGCTTCGTATATATTCTACGTTATATAGTCTATTTTTGTCAAAAGATGCAAAACAATATATATCAGGGAAGGTGATATAGGAAGTGCAACGTAGGATGTAAGTAAAGAAAAGCATATGAACTAGCAATCAAACTTTCAAACATGCTGATGCGTAGCAGCTTAAATATTCCTCTCCTGTGTCCATCCCACTTGAATTATTAGTAACAATCCTGCAGTATGGATAGATAAGTCGATCTGTCCACGAAATTTTGATTTCTAGCTGGATTTATTTAATTTTATTTAGATTGTTAACATCATTAAAATAATACGTCATATTTTCTCATTTGCTCAATTCAAATAAACATGAAATGCACGTGTCAATGATAGAGACTTTATATAGTCATCCGACTTGCTAGGAATAGCAACCAAGACTCTCTATCTTAATAAAAAGACAGGACGTTCAAGAGAAGAATGCCTTTGAACATATTTAGTCAATCAGAGATGTCCGCAATATAAATAATAATATCAAACGTGATGTCAGAAGCAATTACTTTGGAAAGCACCTCATGTGTTAGTAAGTTACATTCAAGTAAACTTTGTGTAATTTGTGTTTGATTCTACGAGCCATTTGATTTAACCAATGACATGGATGACTTTGGTAAAATATTATGTAACAGCATTACTTAACCTCGTCATTAAATTGTTTCTGGGTTTACTCGTTATACGAAACTATTGAAAGAGTTGTGAAGTCCACGTCTTGGCAAACTGATCATGCAACATTGTTACAAGCGTATTTTTGAACCATTATAAAAGACTTAATGAACGACTTGTGTCTACATTCTGTCCTTTTGTAAAACTGAACACTCTGCATGTATGAAATCTATAAATGATATGGAAAATGTTGTAATGGGTCTATAACATCCTACTATACCAAACCCGTATCTAGATTTTTATTTCTAATTAACGTAGTGTAATTTCAATATCTTGAAAATGCATGAATGTCACAACAATATCTGTATCACTCTCCATAAGTAGAGTGGGATTTTGTGTCAATTTAAGAAAGCCACTATAATGAGCTTTGCATAAGCAAATGAGAAATGATGGAGATGTTCATAAGATATTCATAGTTTAGCTATTTTCAACGGGGCAAACCCCGATCTTCTTTCCTTTCTTACTTCAAATAATTTATATTGGGGGTGACGATGACCTAATTTCCTCAGAAACTTCAAAATATTTTGACAGAGGGCAACGACGACCCAGTTTCATCACTCGTGAAGCTGCAGAGCATCCATTATTTTGAGCATCAGTGAATTCCAGGTTAGCAGAGAAATGGGCGGGGATCGAATAAATAAGCAAATAAGTTGGTGTCTGTTTGGGGTTGGGTGTCGGGTGCTTAATGTTGAGAGCGGAGGGCTGGGTGATGTGGTATTGGCTGTTGGGACTTAGAAACTGGGTGGTGGTTAAGTTTGGATGCTGGTGGTTGGGTGCAGTGTTTAGATGCTAGAGTCTCTGATATATGTGAAAAGTTAGAATATATGTTTGTGTTTTTGCGTGTTTTCTGTTTCTATATATCATATATACGTGAATACAC
>NC_068984.1:42550239-42564895 GCF_001194135.2 Octopus bimaculoides | reverse complement strand
TATATATATATATATATATTTATATATATATATGAAAATATGCATATATGTGTGTGTCTATGTGTATATGTATACAAATATACACACACATATATATATATGTGCGTATATATATATATATAACGTAGATGGGAAAGAAGAAAGAAGTATGGCTGATGCTAGGGAAACTAGTAACAACTATATCAACAACATTAACTAAAAGCAGTAATATCACTTGATGAAGACGGCAGAGAGGGTTGACGGGTGGCGTAATAATGGCGTTTGGGTAGAGATTTTTACGTGCAGCGCCATCTGGCGAGAAGGACTTCAGACCACCCGGCTTGTCATATTCTTCTTCATCACTATCATTGCAACTTTTCCTCGAACAGCCTGAATACTTATTTATAAAACATGCCCCTTCCAATAGGACCACCCATCCGGAACCAAAGACGCCACCCAGTTGCAGCAACTCATGCTGCTGTTGCCTCTGTTGTTACCGTTCCTGCTGCCACTGCTCCTTTTTCTGCTATTTCTTTTTGCTGCTGCTGCTGCCTCCTGCTATCGCTCAGGTTCCTAATAGATAATGCGCAGCAGTCTTTCATCTGCGTCGCCATCTTCCACCTTCACTCAACTTCATGTCTTCTATTCTTTCTGTTTTTCATTTATTTCACATTACACACCCTTTATTCATCTTCTCTCTATCTCTCTCTCTCTCTCTCTCTTTCCTTCTTTCTTTCTTTCTTTCTTTCTCTTTTCCTCCCATGCATAATCGTAGATGCAGAGACTTGCGACATATCAATTGTATCTATTGTCATTATAATTGCAATACTTCATCATGTCATGCATATCGGCAGGAGCCGACAGAACAGCATTAACAGTAACGACATCACTGAAATGAATACAATTCCTTTATTTTGCTATAAAGAGCAAGAGTAGTAATAGTAGTGGTAGTAGTAGTAGTAGTAGTAGTAGTAGTAGTAGTAGTAGTAGTAGTAGTAGCAGCAGCAGCAACAGCAGCAGCAACAGCAGCAGCAACAGCAGCAGAAGGAGGAGGAGAAGAAGTAAGCCAATGTCGTTTCATCTGCAGGGATGGTGATGGCCTTAAAGTTTGGGAATACAAAAAAAAATTGTGTTTATTGTCTATCTTCAAAAGGGTCACCTCATCAATGGAAACCTGCTAAGGCAATTACGAACCTGCTAAGGTAGTTACGAAAGGCTGTCAAGACCAAGGGCTCAGAGAAACTGTGTACAGGTGTCTTGTTTCATCGGGACACTACTCTAGTACATAAGTCCTTACTTTCAATGGCTGTAGTGCGTGACTATAGATTTGAACTGGTTGATCGGATCCCCTATTTTCTTCATTTGGCCTCATGTAACTATTATCTGTTCCCCAACATGAAGAAACACTTGGTTAGAAACCAGTGTCGCAGTGATATCTGCTGTTGATGAATTTCACCAACGAAATCCAAGCACTGCAACACCGATGGAAAATGTGTGTGGACCACCAGGAGGACTATGTTGAAATATAAAACTCATTTGATGACATTCCATGAGAATATCTTGGTCAGCCTATCAACCGACCCCCGTAATTGCACATATTGCAAATATTTTCATATTTGTTCAGTTTTGTGTGTCAATATAATTATCTAACAATATGTCAAAGTATGTAGTATCGTTTCAATGAGCTTCTAAATATATAACCATGCTTCGTACATGAAGTAAAGTAACTTGGTGTGCCATGAAAATAATAAGGTAATCTTCGTAGGAATATATGTTCATTGGAGAATGAGAGCTTATGGTTTAACACCAGATCGTTTTCTCTTTGGAACACTATATATTACTTCATGCATTCTCTTCTTGTTAAATTAACTATTGTTTACAAAGACCACCACTGGTCTAGATTGGTTCTTAAGATTCTCTATCCTTACCCGTTTTGTAGGTGTTTGTGAGTTTCAGTATGTAAACATATGGATATGTATATGTGTTTGTTTCATGTGTGAAAGCCCATGATTTTCTGCTCGCGTATATGTTCATGTATTTGTATGTGTTTGTGTGAATGTAAGGTTATATATCTTTTAACCCTCAATATCTTGACATTGCTAACATACTTAACATTACTACGGGGCGAATCTCATGGCCGCACATATTGTTTACTTCTCAGGAAACAAATGAAAAATGTCAAATTTCTACAGATCCTTATGAGTCCGAACGCATCACTGTAAACGTTCTTTTCTTATTTTTGAAATCCACATTAAATAATGGAATTTTTTGTTTGTTTTGATTCGAAACCGCACTCTTTGGAATTTTTCTATGAAACTTTACTCGAAATTTTGCCGACACTGTGAAAACGTCATAATAACATAAAAAAATAATAAATAAATGAAAAATAAAAGCTGGAATTTAACCCCCATCCCAAACAATATAATACTACCGTCGTCAGCTGAAAAATTATATTGCGCTCAATAGGTCAAAAAGTTACTTTTAAAAAATTAGTAAACAAAGTACATCGAATATTATTACTAGTGTTTATATTTTGTTCGGTGGCGAACGCTGTTACATTTGATAGACGTTCACTTTGCTAACACTGTTTGGAATAGAATCTACACTATAACCTTTCTAGTCTCTCTTTTGACTACGAATCAATATTTCATGTGATCATAAAAAAAGTGAACTTCCAACGACCCATCAGAAGTAGAACAATCAGTATTCTTTGAGAAAACGCAACGCGAAAGGACAAGAAAAAGAAATAAACAAAAACAGAAAATTACATCTATTGCTTGGTTGAATGAATTAACTCATAATCATAAAATACGTTATACATACAAAAATATATGCATGTATATACATACATATATGTACACATAGACACATACACACACACACAGACACTCAGACACACACACATGCGCACATATATATGTATATATGTGTGTGTGTTTGCATGTGAGTGGGTTAGCGTATGCGTGCGTGGGTACTTGTGTGTGTGTGTGTGAGTTTGCGTAACTAAAACAAGGAAAAAGAAAAAGATCAAGAAGGAGAAACAAAAAGCAGTGAAATGTGTTTCATTCTCATATTCGATTTAATTTTTATGTTGTGCTATATAGCAAGAGCCCCATTTGTAAAATGCACCAAGTTTGCATTTTGCCGTTCTGTTGTTAAATGCCGCTGTTAAGGAGACGAAACCAAGTGTTACATACACGCTACTTTTGGCATGTTA
This sequence comes from Octopus bimaculoides, assembly GCF_001194135.2. NCBI lineage: Eukaryota > Metazoa > Mollusca > Cephalopoda > Octopoda > Octopodidae > Octopus > Octopus bimaculoides. The sequence continues at coordinate 42,561,699 of NC_068984.1, read as the reverse complement.
GCTTCTTTTCTTTTTAGTTTGTCTCTTTACAAAATCTCTTAACTACTTAGTATTCAATCGACTATATTATTATATATAACCCCGCCACTTATCTCTGATACTTAGGATCCTATCTCTTTCAATCTCTTTATTTCTGGGTAGCATTAATGTTTTCGTTCCCCACTCTTCTCAACAATTCTATGATCCTTTCCTTTAACACATCTTTCATACACTCAATTCTGTTTAAGCGTGTTCTTAGAAAGAAAGAAAAAAAAAAGCAACAACAAAAAAACGAAAAGCTATAGCTATATTCATCGACACTTTACTCGTTGAAAGGGCTTCGTCATATTCACAAAGTACACCTCTTCGCAACAATATCAAATGTCTCTTGCAGACAACATCTTGTTTTTAAACAGCGGAATTTTGGTTAAAAATCTTATGGGAGTTTACTGCTTGTGTTTTTCATCTTTATGTTTTTCCTCTTTGTGCTTCTAATTGTTTTGCTTTTCTCTTTTATTTGTCTTTTATATTGTTATTAATTGCTTCTCCATCGACAGAGCCAAGCAGATCTATTAAGTTTTTGATTCAGAAATAATTGTTCTAAGAAAAAAAAGACACGAAATGCCTTTGCTGCCTTGTAGTGCTTTTCGACGTTATGATGTTTTCTAACCTCCTTATTAAAGAAAAATTTCAGTGTAATATCCAATGGAAAAGGAATGCTTAAAGCACATGAATACACAAATTTGACGACGAAAATCCTGTATATTTTTTAATATTCAAGTTACTTAAGGCGGCAAATGGCAGATCTACTCGGTGTATTAAACATTGTCCATTAAAATACTTTTAACCTCTCTTTATAGCGTCAAAACTTAACGTGCAGAAGAAACACGTCTGGCAACTAGAATATCGTATTTTTAACTGCTATTGTAGCTTCTGTGTATTCCCTCGATAACTGTAAATAGATACATTTTCTTTCATAAATTCTATATGAATTCGGTTATGAATCAGAGAAGATGGAATCAATTTTATGTTACATTTTACTTTCGAGTGAACTGGGAGTAAAATATCACATGATAAAGTCGCTCAGCAGAAATAACGGAATAGATGTAAAATAGATGTAAAATAAAAGGTTGTATAGAAATGTCTAAACACTTTGGGAGAGCGAGATAGATGATAAATAAATAGAGAGAGGGGGAGAAAGAAGAAAAGAAAGAAAGCGGGCAAGTGAAGCGATGTGGGATAGAGAGAAAAGGAAAGAGTATGGATGGTTCTACTTTATAACATATTTATGTTGCCTGTGAATGTCATTGATTAGCCATATGAGAAAGTAAAAGTTATTTGATTCTGTTTTATTGACGGGGTAGTACCTAATACCAGTTGCAGCAAGTGTGTTAGACTATTGAATAAAACTCCAGCAAGGGAATAGAACTGTGTAATACGAGAATACGTTGCAACCTCATTAAATCATTATCTCATAAACACGCAAGCCTCATACACGATGTTGAGGGCAATTAACCCTAATATATCTTCAATTGGACAAGCTGTTTATACATTATACCAGAAAACATAGGAAAACATCCAATTTATGTATATAACATAAGTCTGTCTTCAATATTTTTTTCTACTAATAGTTCAAACGGTGGAAGTTTTATATCATGAGGAAGAAGTGAATCTCAAATTTTTGAACAGGACCTTTTGACGGTGAAAAATGTCAACTGGGTTTCAAGGATGTATAAACCGGAATTAGTGAGACAGAAGTGGGTGGAAAAGAAATAAATGTGTGGAGCAACGGTCGAAAAGAAGAGAAAATAAAAAGAACGCTGATAGAAGTGGAAGTCATTGAGAGATGAACAAGGGAGAAACAAGTGAAATGCTACATAGACATACGAACACACACACATGCATGTTCACTAGAAAGAGAAGACCGATACCCATGTCTTTTGCAGCTCCTTCCCCGTTTGAGGAGTTCGTTTCGGTACTATGCAGTATTGTAGAAGAACTGTACTAAGCCGATTGCGGTGTGAGTTTCCAGAAAATGTGTTTAGTAGAGAAATAATTAGATAAAGTGCTTAGTAGAGAATCAGATTAAATATACGGGGAGAGACAATTGTGTCGTTTATGCCCGAATGGGACTGATAGGTAGTAGCGGTAGACGAAGGAGAAACATTTTAGTGAATTTTTGCCAATCATTTGGATTGCTATCGTGTTATTGTAGTATAAGTTGCTTGTAGAAGAAACTACAAGTTACGTGAGCGGATGTTAAATTTAATTTTACTTGAGTTTTGTAAAAACGAAGAACAGTTTAGAATTGAAGTATTTTCTGGCATTAGAGGCAGTTCGCATTTAGAAATCGAATTCTAAAGGTAATGGAAAAGGCATGATCAAAAAATGGATGATCAATAGTCTTTTAGAATTAGACATCCTTCATTTATGTTAATTACAGAAAATAATGTTGCATAGAATGTGAATGTACCTCAATTTTCATTACACTATACATCATGTTCAGAAAAAAAAATCGTTTATGAAATCTGGGTAAGAAAACATGAATCTCGACATGAAATAACTGAACTGAACAGATTTCATGGATCATCGATCATCCGATTGCTCAGTCGCTGACCATATGATCAATTTGATTTTATCACGATATCTCTCTAACAAATCTTGCGTTGAGCGAAAGCTGAACAAATCTTCCGTGTTTCTCTGGGTTGCCAATGTGTTTCAAGTAAAACTCGCAGAAAATCATCTATTTCCCATAGTTAGGTTAACTGTGGTACTTACAAACAATAAAATGAAAATAACGGATATCAACACATATGATGATGAAGAGGATGGTGGTGGCAGTGGAGATTGTTAAGTTCTGCACATAGATGACTAGAATTCAAAATGGGTTATTATTGCAATCCAGAAGAAAGTCAGCGTACAATACTGCTACAAATAGTGATACCTGTATAATGTGAGTGTAACTACGGCGCTAAACTTTGGTTGGAGTTAACAGGATTTATAATAGACGAGGAGAAGAGTATGTATAGACGCATCAAAAACTGAACCTTGTGTTAAACACTGAAATTTTCTAAATCTAGTCAGCATTTCTTACCTTGAGTTACATAAAACTTATAATTGTATGACTATTCCCCACAATATGTATTTGTTATGCAAATACTCAAGAACTGCAGAGATCAAATAATTTTAAAAGACCAGGTTGAGAAGATGAAACTTTCAAGCTTTTTATCTGATTGAATAAAATTCAGACGGACCGAGTTAAAAGAGAGTCAAGCTACCGGTTGAAGAGTTAATGATATTTATCCTGCCACCTGAGATAATAGTATATATCACTTGCATTCTTTACTTTCAGTGACTTAATACAGATAATCGTGCCATTATTAAGCGCTATAAGTAACAAGAACACTGTATAATTAACGACTTTTTTATTACCTTAATGAATCTGGGCATGAGACAACTAATCTCACAGTTTTACTATTTCAACCTGCTCTATTGCTTTAGTATTAATAATGATTGGAAATAAGCACAATGTAGGGATAGTTAAGTCAAAACAATACCACTAATAATTGGGGCACTAAGTATAATATAAAAGGTGCAAGAAACATATGAAAACTTTACTAGAACTTATACATTTACATAAATTTAAAATGCCCTTCTAAGCATAGCCCATATTCTACACAAGGCACTTTTAATTCCATAGCGCAACCCATGCATCACATTCTACACATTCAGCATCCAATGTCATAACACAATCAACACAACACGATACTTCAACATAATTCATACAGCATATAGTATTCACACTCACCGTCTAATGTAAATAACAACTCATGCGACACATGCTCTACACATTCCACATTCTATATTATAACACAATCTGCACATCATAGATTCTAAATAATCACAACCCCACAATATAACACAACTTACAGAATACAGATACTAGATCATCGATAGCAGAATTATACCACAACTCACTCATATTCTACGCAATCACCATTCAATAACACAATTCACACAGCATAGATGTAACGAACAGATGAAACACTAACGTAGCATGAGGAGCTACAAAATAAACTCTACAACAAAAGAGATGTAACGCAAAAGCAACACCCTACTCCTTCGAACACAATACTGCACACAATTCAGAAACATATAGATGATGTAGAAGTACGCCTGAATCTGTTTGAAAAAGTGATTATTATAATTGTTAAAATAAGATCTATGCCAGGAATCCTAGAGAACAGTAGAGCAGTCTGTATCGACACCAATACCTGACTGGTACTTACTTTAAAAACTCGAGTAAGATCAAAGATAAAGCCAGAACCAGTGGATTTTGAACTCAAAATGTAAAAAAAGCGTAACTAAATAGTCTATATGGCATGGTGTCTGCCACTCTGTCAATGTTCTGGATTTGGACATACTTTTGTAGAAGAACGAAAATGTAAATAAAAAGATAATTGTTTTAACATTTACTGTTTCTAATAATAGCTACAACGTCAGAAATTTGAAGGTAGATTTTAAAGCTTGAATGGTAATATATTTTATTGACCAGAATGGTAGCATGACATCGGTGGGTTTTGAACTCAAAACATAAAGATCTTGAACGAATACTGTGGGATATTTTGCCTGACCCTTTAACAACTGTGCCCCTTGAACTTAGAAGAAGAAATGCCCTGATGCAGTACCAGGTACTGGCTTTTGGCTTCTGATCTTAACTGATTGGAAATGTTATCGTGTACATGTTTTGTCTTGGTATAAAAGATTGGCTACAGCAAATATTCTTCTTAATACTACAGATTTGCTTGTCAGTTGCTTCACCTTAACCAGTTGAGCAGATCCCTTGGTGGCTGACGATATGTGCATCTCTAATCACGAGAAGAAGTAGTGGGGGAGCATCATAGCCATGTGTTGAGAGGAATTCTTTGGGGTTTGAAAAATTCACCCATGGAAGCATGGGTGTTTTTTTCAACATCTTTTGCAACCCTTATTCAGGGACCTTTTGAGCGGGATAGGCTACTCGAACTGAAGAAAATTCTAACTGGGCGTCACCTACAAGGTTATGTGCTGTTTATCATGATATAAGGTCACTATGTCGCGCACATATGGTTGTGATGCATGTGCCTGGTGTATCCTTATCAGACGGGTAGTCATGATGGGTATATTGGGTTTCGTATATTTTACCCCAATGTCCCTTTTACGGCATGCGCTGTTCTCTCACTCAATAATAATAATAAAATTAAATAGGAAGAAACATCGAAACTCATACAGGTTGAAGTATAGATTGATAGTAAAGAAAATGTATATTTAATGAGTTGGAACAGGATTTCGTAGGTATGTAAACTGTCATAATCTTGATATACATCAACATAATTCAAAATGTAATCATTGCCAATGTTCGAAAACACTTTGACACATGTTAGTTGTAATTACTGTTTGGCTTTTCGAGAGTAGAGTCATTTTTAATAATAGGAAACATGTGATAATGAATATCAAAGTGAACGTTTCTGATTTGCCCTGAATTGGAATGAGGGAATAATTAACAAATAGTTGTGAACATTCTTTGTTGATTGGACTGGAATACCAAAGATATTTACAAATAATGAAGTGGAGAACAGTGGGTAGCGAAATCTGTAAAGCCTTGAGGTTTCTATTGATTTCACAATCCACCGTCTTTATTTGTTACTAAACATTAATTACTATTAACTACATACTGATTGATTAAAGCCGAGAGTTCAGATTTATAATTTCATATTTTCTACATGCTTATCTGTTTGAAAATAACAGCATACTTCGATTTGAAAACTTGCGATATCAAACTTTGCCGTTTTTGTTGTATTTATTTATCTATATTTATTGAACTAATTTATTTATTTATTGAGCTGATTCAGCGTCATGTGTAGACACAGATTGTTTATTGTTGTAGTTTAGCTCCAGCTTGGCCCTAATTGACCAAATCTTTCATCAAAAACATTCCAGCCTTGATCATCACTCCTCTAAGCATGATGCACTCTTGACTGTATAATACGATGTTTACTTCCTTTGTCTAAGAGAGTAGGGTGAGATTTGAAGGACATCTAACTATTACAACCAGCAGGTAGAAAAAACACATAAAAGCACCTTCGATGGTTCCTATAGGATATAATTACTAATGATCGAGCACTTTCAATAATTCAACGTTTCACAAAATTGCAGTTGATATGGAATTCTGAGCTTCATCAAACGTAAGCTTAGATGGACAAGATTTCTAATGTAATTTCGAATACGAAGACAATTTGAAATGGTGGAGTAGGACGTTACAAAGAGAGCTTTATTAACTAAGTATTTATAAGTTTTATTAAATAATTAAATACCAAGCATGTTAGTTTGATATTGATCATCATTGAAATATGCAAACACACGCACACACGCGCACACACGCATAATTATATCTGTCTATTTATAGATAGATAGATAGATAGATAGATAGATAGATAGATAGATAGATAGATAGATAGATAGATAAATAGATGGATAGATAGATAAACTGTAACGAATATAGTATCAGTTTCACGTATGAGATGCTCAAATTAAGTCTTAATGTTCCGAATGTTTGTACTTCATCAGAAACAAAAGAATGGCATGACGAGAGAGAGAGAGAGAGAGAGAGAGAGAGAGAGAGAGAGAGAAATGTAGAGAAATAATACCTGTTGGTGAAGAAAAAATATGGCATAATTTATTAAATTAATTACACTAAATACGAAGTACTGGGGTACGGTCGAAAAACGTGAAACCGACCATCAAGAGATTCCCTTTCACTTTTTTCCCATACATTGATAGCATAGAATGATTGCGTTTACTTTCTTACATCGCCCAAAGTAAGGGCTTATAATAATTAGATTACATTGAAAGTCAACAAAGTTTGCTTTAGAAGTGTTGAGATGTATTGAAAGATACAGATAAGGAAATAGTTTTATTCTCAAACGCAGGATAAGAGAATAAAATTATTTCCTTGTCTGTATCTTTCAATACATCTCAACCCTTCTAAAGCAAACTTTGTTGACTTTTAACGTAAGTTGAATTTAACGTACGATAGCGTCTTATAAAGCTAGATTTATATATCGTAAATTTGCAGAAGAATTTGTCGTTCGAGCAGTTTAGCTTCATAGTAAAGTACTTGACGCATAATCGCAGGAATATAAGTTCAAGCCTCATGGCTGGCTGCCGACAGTTTTTTTCTACAAAATATGGATAGTTTATCCAGTGCATGCTATATTATTATCCTGCGTTTGAGAATAGAATTATTTCCTTATTTTTCAGTTATATTTGTACATACATGTATATGTATACATAGACATCTATACTCTTATATACAAACACACTCGCATATACTCATTTGTATATATACACACACACACTACCATTATTAATCCAATTTTTCACTGGCAAAAACTCAAGTGACGAGACAATTTCAAAGCGAAATTATACATAATATCCATTTGAATGATACTTATGTCATTTCTTGATGTGGTTTGGAGAATAGTACACCTAACATCAGCGGAATCAATAGATAAAAACACATCCAATAAAAGCTCAGAGTTAAAACGTTTGTTTACACTTTTGAGCTTTGTTAATCAGGATGAGTACGGCTTTTCCACTTATATGTTCTACTATACAATAGTGAAATTGGTCAGTAATTGCTCAGTTCGAGCGGAAACTATAATCTATCATTGTAATGCTTTAATTGATAGAGAATGTTTTAATGAAAAATATAGATTCAGATACAAGGTTACATGTATTTTCAAATTTGGGCACAAGGTCAGTTATCTGTGGGGAGGTGTAAGTCGATCGCATCGACATCACTGCTTAACTGGTACTTATTTCTTCGACTTTTAAAGGATGAAAGGCAAACTCGGTGGAATTTGAACTCGGAACATAAAGACGAACGAAATGCCGCTAAACACTTGCATCTGACGTGCTAGCGATTCTGCCAGCTAGCTGCCTTACAGGGTTATATATATATTAAAGAAAAAAAGTGATTCTTGCATCATTAATCAAGTGATACACAATAAATTATCCGTGGCCTTAGAAGATGAAAAGTAAAAACATCCCACCATAAGTAATTTTTGCATAAAACATTATCAGTAATGTTTTCAATGATGTTGCAATTTACGTTTCATGAAGATTCGAAGCAGATTTGTTTAAAGAACCATCTACAATGCAATAATCGATTATATTTATTGTTACTCCTTGTTTTCTCATGAGTTATATAATGTAGGTATCATGCATGTCAGAAAATCCCAGAGAAGTTATTTACTCTAAAGCTTTAAGTCAGTGATTTCCATAAGTGGCGGGCTGAAAAGATTGAAAGTAGGGCGACGGACTTCCACATTTGATAAAATTATGATAGTTTTAAACTTTAAACCGTCAAACACCATGGCGATGACTGAATAATTATTAAAGATACAAAATCTTTTGTCATCTCATTACCAAAGCGGCAAAGGGTGCATAAGGTTTCACAAATATTAGTCAGTCTGAGAATCACTGTTTTATATTTGCTTTATAATATGACATCCACAACTGCATTAATAATTCAGCAGTTTGTGTCAGATAATAACAAATGTCACTTCTGAGTGAGTCTGCTTAACATCTATTAGCTGCTGACTACAACACGAACATTAGTTTGTAAACAGATAGAACACTCAATGGAAACGATGCTAACATCTCGCAAGTAACATCTACATAACATGTTCTTCAAATCTGGTAGAACTGGGATTCGTAAGATATAGGTATGACACAACAAATGAAATTTAGTGAATTGCACACATAATTTATATTAATTCACACTCCTATTGTAAGGAGCCAAATTTAGTTGATCATTTTGTTTCTACTTCAAATTATCACTATATCTCTTGTTACATTTTACCTTCTATACCTATTGTGAACTTTGATTAAAATGTCTACTTTCCAACTACATGATTCCCGGTTCGATCTTCTTCGTGGCATCTTTAGTAGATGTTTTCAATGATAGCTTAGAGCTTACGAATACCTTTTGAGTTGAATTTGGTTGACCAAAACTGCTCTCATATTCATTATATACAAATATGCAAGCATCATTAAATGCATATGAACTTTGCTTCGCAATCATTAAGTCCCGGTTTCAGTCCTACTACGTGGCAACTTGGCCAATCACATTTATCATAATCTCATGTCTATGGTAAATAGACACGGAACTATTTATCATAGACGTGTGTGAAAAGAGAAAAGACTTTGTTTTATGAACAATGTCTGATGAGGAATTTGATTGCATCAAGTTACAGACACTCCATTGTAACTTTCGTTTTCAAAAATATCGTGATTAGCTCGGTGGAAACCTGTAACCAAAAGCCCTTTCACCAATTGTGATATCATAAATAAATAAATAAATATACGGTGACCCACACCAAATCATAAGTTTTAAAGAAACATGATGGTAGATTAAATAGATAATTTAAGGAGTTCTTCATGGGAATTTATAGGAATTCTTGTTAGATGTAGACAGTAATAGCAGTTTCTCCAAGTCTAAATTTTTATATAATGTATCTTAAGAATTGTTTTTATTTCTGACTACATTTTGTATATTTATACGCATGCGTGTTCTAGTCACAATCTTAGAATTTCATAAGTAGATTCGGGTTTCATCTTGAACTATGTGACAAAGTTCATTTATCGGACTTTAGTACAATAGCAATTAAGTAGAGTCACTTAATAAACTTCAGAGAGTCTTTGCTTAATTTTTGTTAACCCGCAAGTGAGAAATAATGTAGATACAATGTATATATGCAAGTAAGTATATGCATGAATATGTGTGTGTGTTCTATAAAATGTATATCTATATATGCACACACATTCATATATATATATATATATATGTGTGTGTGTGTGCGTGTGTGTGTGTGCGTGTGTGTGTGTGCGTGTGTGTGTGTGCGTGTGTGTGTGTGTGTATATATATAATGTGTGTGTGTATGCGTGTGTATTTATCCCCAACACACTTGAACCAAACTTCTCTCAGTCTCAAGAAGAATCACACGTGCCATTCTATCTCAGCTTAACCAAACTTCCTCACCCTTTCATTCTTTTAAACTCTTAATACTCCGTCATTCCAGTTCCCATTCTAGCTCGCCTACCCCTCCTCCCTACATGAAATCGCCACCCAGCGCAACTGTCTCTGACACCATCACAGCCGCCACCCAGCACATTTCATTTACCTCATGCCACCGATCCACATATTTTCACCCCTCTCTGTTGTCTTCTTCGCTAGGTAAAGTGTTCACACATGGCACCTAGCTCTCTATTTATTTGCTCACATCTACTGTCCTTCTACGAACTTTCAGAGTAACAAAGAAAAAAGGAGACATAAAAGCATAAAAGGGGATATATATATATATTTTATTTTATATTGTATATTGTATATCATATTATATATTGTATATTCCATATTCTATACCCCACATTAGTTCTGCAGGAATATAAATAAAACATAAAAAACAGACAGTGTTGGAACTCTTTTAAGCAAAATAATATATTCCTCTATACACAATCATACAAAAAAACCCCACCTTTTTTGTATTTATTTTTACTCGCATATATATATATATATGAAAGTAGCTTCAAACTGTCAGAATCGGGGTCGCTGGTGTGTCTATGGGGTGCGCTTCAAACGTATAGAAATTGAACTCTTACTATAATCTCATTTGTTATGCTTTGCCAACCCTAGACAGAGCCCACCCACTCCATTAACTTCAAAATCGCACCGATCAACTCTAGATTCCCTTCAAACGCCAACATTATTTATTTGTTTTATTTTATAATCGCTTATTGTGAAGAATAGCGTCGTTGATAAATTTCTGCTGGATCAGCCAATAGATCACTGCAGCTGCGATGACGGGAGTGACAAGGGAGCGTCTATGTCACTCAGGCGAATCGGATACCACACAAGGTACATTTGCTCGAATTTAGTTATTCTTAAGAATGTTTGATGTTTTATATCTACAGACGTTATATACCACAAGCACAGCCGTAAGTTTAAAGGATTTCGTTCCCCAATGACGAGCTTCTAGGTTCGTTCCCACTCCGTCACAAGTATATTGTGGACACATACACAGATATACATACACATGTATCCTTACACACAATATATAGACCTTTGTGATTTGACGGGCAACATTTTTTTATGTAGTGTTTTGGTACCGAAACACTTTCAAACTTCGTATACTTGTATATTTTGTGGTATAGAACAGATAATAAATTTTGTATTCGAAGTTATTTCACGTTAAAAATTGTCTTATTTCGATAATTTCAACTAATCACTGACGTCTATTCAGTTGAAAACAGTAAGTGCTGTAACGGTGTATATGGTATTAATCCCCGTTAGTTCTGACATTTCCGATTAACTAGACAGTTCGTAAACAAAGGGGGAAAAGCCATCAAAATACTTGAATATTGCCTGCACTTGTTATTACC
>NC_068984.1:42546520-42549041 GCF_001194135.2 Octopus bimaculoides | reverse complement strand
TATATATATATATATATATATATATATATATATATCCCTGTGCCCAGCAGATGAATTATGGAAAAGCCGGAATTTTTTCTAAAAAGTTTACGCAACTGAGATATATTTCTAAAGTAAAAAATGAGCATGATTAAAACTAAATAAAATAATCATCCGTAGGATAGAAATAGAAATTTCAATGAATATTGACAGTGATTATAATCACTAACTTTCTAAGTTTGTAATTTCTTTGACATTTTATTTTCAGAGACAACGGTGTAAAGGTCTGGATAATTTTGTCTGCGTGAATTTGGCTTTGCTCTTTAAAAGATATCACTGATCTCTTTTAGAGAAGTCATTTTCTAGAACCTTCTAGCAACAAACATTTGCCTTCTTACATGAATATGAAGATTCAGATTGATATTGAAGTAAAATAATATTATATCGTGTTCATATCTAGAAATTCCTATAATTGTAATCGAAATTAGGTCACAGACTCAACAAGTCGAGATCTAGCTTTAAATAGAACTCATAACATCAAATGTAACTCATTTCATTGTTAAAAGTAAGAAATCAACTCATAAGGAGGAAGAGATCATATGATATTTATGTCATTTTTAAAACAGTTGAATTAGAAAGTAGGTGTTTTAGTGTCGTAAGTAAAATGCTTACGAACTTGAACTGGAAACTGTTTCCTTGATACGGACAGAAGGAAAATACTCAGAACGGAACTCAACAACGTTCCAAGTAATTGATTTCGTGTGTAGAAACAAAGCAATGCATTTATGAGCTAAAAGAATTTGATGTTGTCTGCACATATTGTCAAAATTGTGTTGGGAGAAATGCATGAATAGGAAACAGAACATATGCATAGTGTCTATATCTGCCGTTCGTGAGAAGTGAGCTCTAGCCACGGCTCTATTTTCCAAATAATTCATCGTTTTTTTAAACCTTGTGTTTATTAGCAATAGTATATGTATATATGTATGTATGTATGTATGTATGTATGTATGTATGTATGTATGTATGTGTGTGTGTGTGTGTATGTATGTATGCATATCTTTAAGATCGTCTACGATGTATATTGTTTCTTACAAGTGTCAACTAGTACTTCCAATGAATTTAAAGGCGTCTTTATTGGTACAGTGACCTTTGCTCTTTGTGCTTCTGTATTCAGTTCTGAAAATGTTTCCTCTTACATGTGACAGCGACATATCTATTCCCATACGTAGTAACAAATACACAAACACACACACACACACACACACACACACACACACACACACACACACACACCAAACATACGAAGAATAGATGAGACATCCTATACATGGTCGTTGGACTTGCTACAAATGGCACTCAAATCAAATCGCCTGTTATCATCTTCAAAAAAGAACACGTCAGATAATGAAAACTTAGATATAGTATGCCAAGTAAAAGAAAGGATGATTATGAATGGATTTCTTTTGATTGTAAATTTGCTTGATCAGGACTTATTAATTAAACACTAGCATAAATTACTTTCACATTTATAACATACCGAATTATAGATAATGAATTTTATTTCCATAATAAAATTCAATAAAATATTTAAAAGCAAAAAAATGAGTCATTAAAAATTCGTGACTACACATATTTTCCTTTGCATAGTCATAAGCTGCGACCTTTAGGTTAAGTGAGATGCTAAGATGGGACGTTGGGTTTTGTTCTTGTTTCTTTTTGTTTTTATTTCTAGCGCATTAGGCACAAACGAAATGAAGTGCTACCAACAACAAGCAATATTTAATACAAGTGAATGAAGAAATAGAATGTTTTGACGTAAATGTTTTATTCAAGAATATATTAAACCCAGTAATTGAAGTTAAGACGATGTCGACCGAGATTCAAAATTATGTCACAGATTCTATTCTCCCTTGACCTACCTCCTACTCTATAAAACTCGTCATAATTACTTTTATATCAGTAATAAATTCTAATTGTTTCAGAAAACTTGGTCAAGAAACCTACTTTTTTCCTCAAATTATATTCATAACCCTCGTTTCATTCTGTCATTTATTATAGCTGGTAGGTATTTTATTTTATTTTTTGGTATTTCCTTTCGTTTTTCTTTTCTTTAATGTTCGCATTTGTTCCATTCTGTTCAAGGTTATAGTGGTATCATGTAGTACACATCAGTGCAGCGTATTTATTTACAAATGAATGTCTCCCTGCTTTTGGTGGTGGTAATTATATACACTTGAACAGTATTATTTGCTGAACTTATATCTCTATCTGATGCATATATTCTAATATAATGAAAGAGTGAAGAAGAAGAACGAATTTCCAATACCATGAATATAAAGAGACAAGTGAATAAGTAACAAGAAATGAAACATTTAAGATATAACAGAGTGCAATCCTTATGATTGCTTAATGAGGCCTGCAAGATGCTTAACGGCTACGTAAACATGGAGACACTACTATAGAACATGCAGACACGTACACACATGTCTGTGTATATATATATATATATATATATATATATATATATATATATATATAT
>NC_068984.1:42541481-42545960 GCF_001194135.2 Octopus bimaculoides | reverse complement strand
TATATATAACAGTAGTTGCAAGTAAATATTATGCAAAAGTGAACTGAGTGCGAAGCTGCAGTGCACAAGAGTAATTTGCATTAATAGCTTATACCGTTTTCGTTACAACCACTAATTTCGCCATAAAATAATTCTTCAATCACACTGAGTTAAGACGCATTGTTCCATCGTAACTTACATGAATCCTCGATTTTTGAAAAGATGAACCTTTCTTTTAAAATCTCTCTCTTTTTCTCTCTAACTTCCTTTCTTTCTCTTTCCCTCGCTATTACATACATACATTTCTATACATACGAACAATAGTTAAAAGAAAATAATTCGTAATTTACTGAATGTTTAAATCCATTTAAAAAATGTTTTCTCAGAACTTGGTAACCTGGTTATCGAACTCTTTGCCAGTTCCAACAGGAATGAAATAATTACAGAATGCTGTGTACAAAATGTTAATGTAGGATTCAAATATATCGAATTTGTAAAGGATAAATTCCGGAAATACCTAATTTTCCGAGAATAATGAATTAAGATATCTTTGTCATTACAAGAATTTCTTTTATGTAAGAAAATTTTCCTGGAAGTTTTGAAATTTAATATATTTGGTTGGCAAAGCAGATATTGGTAGATTTAAAAGCTCAGAGAAACGGGCTGTTTTGATATTAACTCCATTCCAATGATAGTGAAAATAGTTTCGAATGAAGACTAATAACGAACTGAATAGAGTAAAATAACAAACTGAAAAGAAAAGTAAGTTGCTGGACTATTAAGGGGAGAAATATGCAGCATGTTTGTCTAAATGTTTGTGATAAATTTCACTGTAATATCGAAACTGTGCCTCAGATTCGGTTCAACTAGAAATACTCCCAACCTGGACTGCTTGCCAGTTTGGAAATAAATCCTTACAATTTGGTCATTGAACAAATAAAAGTAAGGGACAAAAGACTTCTACTAAACGTAATTTATTCAGATTCAAGTAAATTATCCATTCATATATTGCAATTGAAGCATGCCACTGTTTTAAGTATCGTTCAGAGAATTTGTCGAAAGAAAACATGGCACTGAATTGAAACATTGAAACCATTCTCATTGGCGTCATCTACGAGGTTATCATCTAGCATACATATGTGTGTTGATGTGCATGAGTATGAATGCATGTATGTTTGTGTATGTATATATATATATATATATGTACATATATCTTATAAAAGTATATATGTGAAACAAGTTGGGAAAATATAGTACTCGAATACCGGAGGTAGAGTAGTTAGTGGGTAGGAAAATAAATAAGTATGCATGTATGTATGTATGTATGTATGTATGTATGTATGTATGCATGTATCTATCTATCTATCTATCTATCTATATATATATATATATATATATGTATGTATATATATATATATATGTATATATAATATATAAATATATATATATATGTGTATGTGTGTGTGTGTGTGTGTGTGTGTGTGTGTGTGTGTGTGTGTGTGTGTGTATGCATTATCTATCTATATATACCACATATATACACATATATACGCTAGAAATTAAACCAATGGTATTTCTCTAACACTGTTACTTTAAACACACAAATATATATAAGTTTACATAATAGGGAAAGACGAAGGTGAAATAAAAATATGACATTATTACTTAAATAGGAAGTTTGAAGATGGTAGAATGTGATGCGCAACAAACCAAATATGTCTCTCAGCGTTCAAAATAAAAATTCTCCAGGAAGTGATTCTATCACTCACTTGTCTGTGAATCGAACAAATATGCATCATTAAAGGTGGTGAGCTGGCAGAATCCTTAGCACGCCGGGCAAAATGTTTAGCGGCATTTCATTCTGAGTTCAAATTCCGCCAAGATCGACTTTGCCTTTCAACTCTTTTGAGTACTTGAAAAGATAAGTACCAGTTGATCACTGGATCGATGTAATCGATTTACTCCTTCCACCAAAACTGCTGGCCTTGTACCAATTTATATGGTTTTCGCTATAGTTAGACACCGTTTTACTAGAATGTATTCTTCTGTCTTCTTGGGAGTGGATTTCTTCAACTAATCACGAAAGTTTTAACAAGCAGAGCCGGGCCACTTGTCAGAGAGTATAGTTATTAAAATCTACACAGAATTGCTGAGGAAATGATGAACCAGTTTGTGTGAGGATACCAATGTGTTATATGATAACAAATTGACAGATGATTCTTATGAGTTAAGAAGAGGTTGATTGTAAAGCATTATTTATGCGAATAACAGAATTATAAGAAATAATGAGACACGTTACAGGCTAGCGTGAGAGAAAACAGAAAGCTAGGATTTTTCGGAAATATAAGCTAATGCAATTGAATTAGGATTGCTGCAATTAGAAATGGGAGAACGTAAAATGCGTGGCAAGATATTGCGTAATTTTGACATTAGCTGATAGTATATTGCTATTTAAGTCAAATGAACATGAGCAAGTAGAACATCAAGGATTAACAAGTAGAGCATCCATGTATTAATACATTGATCATTGAAGCTAAGAGAAAAGTGGGATGAACAGGATAACATTGAGAATACAGGACGATATAGTTATAGTTAATATAAAGAGCGTGGTGGTCTTGTATTAGGGAATAAAACCTGGTGTATCGTTCACAAGCAAGTTTTATCTGTTGAGATACTGTTCTACAGAACATTGAAATGAAGTTTCATAACAAATTTAGTGTCCTTGACTGTCGTAGAGCTTTCCTAGTAGTTTATTATTCGACGATGGATTACACCATTTGGAAGTAAATTGAATTGATAGCTTTGACATTGTATGAATCCTCAGTCGATAAGTAGGCAACCAATCAATGAAATCAGCAGTATCGACAACATGTATATTTGTTATATAATAATCATTCCATCCTTTAATTAGAATGAAATATTCTAAAATGCGACAAATCTTGACGTAGTAAGAGATTTGGTGGACTGAGATGTTATCTGTTATGTTGTCTCAACTGGAACCCAATTTGTATATAGGGCACTTTTCTTCACAGAAAAGCAGCAGGAACCAGAAATGTATCATTCTGCTTCAAAATCGTTAGTGTGTCGGACAAAATGCTTAGCGGGATTCTGAGTTCAAATTCCGCCGAGGTCGACATCACCTTTCATCTTTTTCGGGCTGGTAATATATGTACCAGTCAAGTATTGGGGTCAATGTAATCGTCTCGCATCCCCACCCCCAAAATCGCTGGACTAGTTTCATCACTTCTATTTTCATTATTATACTGTTGATATCAATATGTGTCTCTGTCTGTTTCTGTCTATCTGTCTCTCTTCTCTTAACAAAGAGATATCATTTTCTTAGATACGTTAGTTTTTCTGAAGAAATGAAAGTTGAAACACCTTGGCCAAATTGTAAGGAAACAGTGAATTAAATATATTTACTTTATTGTTAATACTGAATTCTATGTAAATTGTAGTTTCCTATGATCATATGATCAAAATAATTCTCTTTTTCTCATCCTCTCACAAACATCTCTCTCTTTTTCTAGCACACACGTATGTATGTATGTATGTAGTACATATGTATATAAACAAAAGACCGAGACAGGTAAGAGAATAACTAACGAAGTGCATTAGTTTGACTCTCAGGAAAAATGGAAAAGTGCTTGATGTTTCAAGCCTACGCTCTTTGACAGAAAGTAATCAGGAAAGAAAACGAAGGGAGAAAAAAACGTGTTTGGATTAACGATTACACATGTCCTACGAATCTGCAGAATTATTGGCACGCTGGACAAATTGCTTAACGGCATTTTGTCCGTTTCACGTTACATTCTGAGTCCATATTCCGCCAAGATCAACTATACCCATTATGTTTTCAGAGTCTGTGAAACTGAGCACTGCAGTAAATGTAATCGATTATCCCTATTCCTTTTCCATCAAGAACTTACAGGCCTTGTGCCTATGGTAGTAACGATATAAATATATATACACAGAGAGAGAGAGAGAGAGAGAGAGAGAGAGAGAGAGAGAAAGAGAGAGAGAGAGAGAGAGGGGGGGTATTGGTATCCAGAAGACCCAAGGTGGCAGATAACGCCATCTAATATCCCAGAGACAGCTGTAAGACTAATTTTCTCTTTATAAATGTCCTGAAAATTCCACACAGCCTTGGCTTTGTTGTCTCATTTTACTTAACATACATACATACATACATACAGAAAAGCAAAAAACTAAGACAGGTGTATAAACAATAAGCAGCGGTTCGGCAGTAGAGACCGATAGAATAAGTACCAGGCTTCTAAAGAATAAGTCCTGGGGTCGATTTGCTCGACTAAAGGCGGTGCTCCAGCATGGCCACAGTCAAAAAGACTGAAACAAGTAAAAGAGTAAAAGAGTAAAAGAGGTGTATTAGCTTGACGCTCGGGAAAGAGAGAAAGTCTTTTACGTTTCGAGCCTACGCTCTTCAACAGAAAGGAACACGAGGGAATAAACAAAGAGAGAATATATATATATATATATATA
>NC_068984.1:42540752-42541376 GCF_001194135.2 Octopus bimaculoides | reverse complement strand
TATTGTTCTTTATACACCTGTCTTCGTTTTTTGTTTTTCTGTAAATTTCAACTATATATATGAATGTACATGGCTCAATCGTTAGAAGTTGTGAGTTTGATTCTCAGACCAAGCTGTGAGTTGTACTCTTGAGCAAGACATTTTATTTCGCGTTGCTCTGGTTGACTCCGCTGTAGAAATGAGTTGCAACGTAGCTGGTGCCAAACTGTATCGGCCTTTGCCTTTCCCTTGGATAACATTAGTAGCGTGGAGAAGGGAGGCTGGTGTGCATGGGTGACTGCTTGTCTTCCATAAACAACCTTGCTTGGACTTGTTCCTCAGATGGGAACTTTCTAGGTGCAATCCTATGGTCATTCATGGCCGGAGGAGTCTTTACCCTGTATGCATGTATGTATACTTTTCTATTAAATCTATTAATCTAATTGGTCGAAAGTTACAAAAATGACCCGTGGGTCGAGAGTTTCTTGCATGGCATCTCTCACATGATTGCCATGCGCCAAACTCCTGACCTTGGATCACTTTAGAATTAATTAAAAAGTATATATACTTATCTATTTAGTATTTTCTCTCACGTTTGCCATGCCACACACACACACACACACACACACACACACACACACACAC
>NC_068984.1:42534653-42540694 GCF_001194135.2 Octopus bimaculoides | reverse complement strand
CTCTCTCTCTCTCTCTCTCTCTCTCTCTCTCTCTCTCTCTCTCTCTCTCTCTCTCTCTCTCACACACACACACACAAATATAATATGCGCTTGTATGTATGTATTTACATGGCAGATCTTGAGAATTTGTACCAGACTTAAAACTTGAAATGTGAGCCACATACCGTAATAATTTTATAAGACCTCATTTCTATTCAATGACACTGAAATGATCAATCGAGACAGTTTTTATAGCATATACTGTCGAAGTGATGTCTCTTGTTTTAAATTTAGTAGTGAAAAATCTTTTCAATGGCGAAAATGTGATGACAAATATAGAAAAAAAGTGTTACATCAAACTCCATCAAAAGCAATATAAACATCCAACTTCATATAAACTAATGTAGATTTGAAAGCTCACTGACAACTAATGCAAAAATTATGACAACTAAGCTGATGTTAAAATTATGACGTCTAACGTAAATTTTAAGACATCTAATATAATATCTAAGATAAATAATATGAACTCTGTTGGCAGTTATGTCAGCTAATGTTAAAGCAAATAGCTAACTACGACATATAATGTTAACAAATTATATCTAATGCTAAAAGAATAACATATGAAATAAAACTGAGATAAGTAAACATGAGAACTGAGGAAAACGCCTTTCAGTAAATTTTAGCATGTGCTCTGATCAAGATAAAAATATTAACTAATGATTGTCAAACTTGATTCACTTCTCAATAAATGAGTGGCCTAACCAAGTCTCAATTAAGCATTAAATATCAATATTGTATTAAAAACAAAACAAGAAACGTTTCCATCGTAAGACTTTTATTTAATTGGAATTAAAAACTCAAGATTTGCCATAAGCTGTAATTCAATAAAATAGAGGTCAATTGAAGTTTTAAGACTTCGTTAGATAGAAATTCTATCAATTTATCAACAAAATAAGAAACTTGAAGAAGAAAAAAAAAGATGTGGGCCAAAGGAAGCTCTGCAGATTACAACTGATACAAGGTTTTACATAATTGGGGAGCAGTGTAATTGACTTATGAAACCCTTGTTACGTATATCTAACATGAGAAGTTTACAGGCAGAGTTGAAAAGTTGACTCCTGTGTGTTTGACAATTGGAGCATAAATGAAAGTAAATACTTTAAGGCACAAAGGCGGCGAACTCGTAAAATCGTTAGCACGCCGCGCGAAATGCTTAGCAGTATTTCGTCTGCCGTTACGTTCTGAGTTCAAATTCCGCCGAGGTCGACTTTGCCTTTCATCCTTTCGGGGTCGTTTAAATGAGTGCCAGTTACGCACTGGGGTCGATGTAATCGACTTAATCCCTTTGTCTGTCCTTGTTTGTCTCCTCTATGTTTAGTCCCCTGTGGACAATAAAGAAATAAATACATTAAGGCATTTCATCTGCCACTCGCCACCCTTATATAAATAATGATTTCTTGCGTTAACGCAAGGCCACACATTTATTAAGGAATAAATTCAATTTTATCAATCTCAATACTTGGCTGACATTTATTGAGACTGGATGGGTCAAAGAGAAAGTTGACCTCAACGTTATTAGAACACAGAACGTAAAGGCACGCAATTAGAAGCCTAACTGTTACTTCCTCTCCGACGACTACTATATAGTTTTTTTTTTTAAAGGCCCTCATTTACGCAAAGCCTTTGATAATTCTCTTCATATTCCGGCTGAAAGAAATTGCTAATTCTATACTACAACGATTAACTGTGCTTCAACGAGGTTTGGGTCAATAGGTAGAGATAGACAAGGATCTAATGGATGCTTCGATCTTCAAAGATGTTATATTATTAACAAGTATTCTCCTGTAAACCAACAGATTGATGAAGCATCGTAAAAGACTCTCATCACACACTTTGTCAAAAGATAAATCAGCTGAATATAGGTCAACTGCCACTTATCATACAAGGATTAGGAAGCAAAGGTGATATAATCAGGAAAAAGGGAGATTATCATGCTTTCCAGGAGTATCAACAGATACAAGCTTATACTGCTTTAGAATTTAGATGTGACTTTGAGACATGGTATATTGAACTGTTATTTCAAACTTCTCTACAAAAAATATTGTGTAGAAATTAAGTTTTATGAATAAGAGACACATTTCGTAACGAACAATATTTACGACCGTGGGTTTAGAAAGGAGAACGTTATGCTTTCTTTTTTAAAATTCATGCTAATCTGATGATTCAAGATTGTAACGATTTCTAACAAGCACAAAACCTCTGATGTATTGGAAAGATAAAAGTGTGGGTTCAGTTTATTCCTAAACTGTTAGTGAGTACATTTCAACTGGGTACTGAAAACGTTTTCAGATTCGGTGAGTCTAATATTTACCACACAACACTTTAAACACTATTTTTGTACATATCCAACACTTGGACTTTGTTGAGAGATATGACGAATATAAAATTAAAGCAAAAGCGAAAAAGAAAAATAGTCTCAAAGGTTCTCCCCGAGTCATAAGCTCATAAGGCTGGTTTCCCGGATTCTGTGATATATTTTGTTTTAAATTTAGATGTGAAAATCTTTTCAATGGCGAAAATGTGATGACAAATATGGAAAAGGTTTAACATTAAACACTATATAAAAATCCGACTTCATATAAAATAATATAGATAGTCCGTCGCAGAATTACTCATTTTTGCTAGCTGAGTGTTCCAGAACACAACGCATCGCCCGGTCCAAGAATCGAAAGCTCAATCGTACGATCATGTGTACAACACCCTAACCACTAAGCTACGCGTCTCTACCATAAAATTATAACATTAATGCATATTTCATGTGACTCAGAGAGTGTAGAATATAATGAAGGGAGTGAATTCAGCACTAAAAACTTCACGAATCTACAATGCTGTCGCTTCTGTTTCAAGTAGTAGGTTACACCGTACTCAAATACTGACATAAAATTGTAAATAGATTGCAATTCTACAGGCATTTTAGTTAGAAGAGTTATCTAATTGTATCCAGATTGTTCATTTCATCAAGTCTTCTCTACTTCCCACCACACGTGAGTGCTGAGCGAATATCTGAGACAATATTCTTAGGTATGTTTCAACACGTTCTCCCATCTACAAAAGAAGGGAATTCAGCACCCCTTAAATGATTAACGAGAGTTTATGTTACTACTGTGGAAGCATGAAATGTTGCCTAAAATTCCACGTTACCAACAAAGGAAGTATATATCTGAAGTAAAAGGCTTGTAAGACGGTTATTCAGAAAAGAAAAGATGATTTCAGCTAATACACTGTTGAAGATTGGTATGTAAATGGTTTGGTCGATGGTATTTTATTAAACTTTTAAAATTCTCAAATTCACAGTTCTTTAATCCAAAAGACCTTACAAACAGTACATCAGTAGATATAGTATACATATTTATACATATTCACTACATCATTTGCTTCCAATATCTCTCTGGTCCTAATCAACGAAATCCTCCTAAATTTTTCCCAGACAACTTTTCTCGGTTAATATACGCAACCATTAAGGCGGCGAGCTGGCAGAAATGTTTGCACGCCGGGCGAAATGCTTAGCGGTATTTCGTCTGTCTTTACGTTCTGAGTTCAAATTCCGCCGAGGTCGACTTTGCCTTTCATCATTTCGGAGTCGATAAATTAAATACCAGTTGCGTACTGGGTTGATATAATCGACTGGCCCCCTTCCCCAAAATTTCGGGCCTTGTGCCTAGAGTAGAAAAAAATATATACGTAACCATTAGCCAACTTCTTTAATTATAAAAGTACAAGGCTGATGGGATCGCTTAAAAGTGCTCCGAAGCTGATCCGTAACCTCAATTTTTCAAAAGATCGTTAAAGTTACTTTCCAGGCAATTAAGCATTTACTCTGTTAAACAACCCATAATATGGATTTAAAAAATTTATATCTACTTGAGATTCTCCATCTTGGACCACAGCGCGACAACCAGGAAACCGCCGTCCGGGCGATCAGTCTGCTAGAAAAAACGGTCAAATTTTTCTCGTATCTCATCCTACCACTTTAAAGTGAAAATATCTATTGGATAGTGTTGTCATTTACGACACAACAATTCCAGCCTCTTAAATGATAATTTTCGTTTTTAGAGACTGCGACCATGTTGGAGCACTGCTATCACGTTTTTGTAGAGGATGATAGAAAATATTCCAGTATGACAGTTTATTGTTCTCTAATTTACTAATTGGGTAAGTTACCATTTTCAACTCAACATCAATTTTCATTTAAGCGCCAAGGTTATATCACTAACAAACAGATATATACATGCACACTCACACACACACGCTTAAGCACACACATACACACACACACAAACATGCACGCACGCATACACACACATACATACAAACACACACACACGACAGGCTTTTAATCATTATCCGTCAATAGAAAAACTTCGCTTACAAGTTACTGGTCAATCTAGGACTCTAGCAGAAGACACTTTCCCGAGTCATACGCAATAGAAATGAACCCGGTACCACGCAATGCGAAATAAACTTCTGAAGGACACAGCGATGCTAGCACCTATGTTGACACATCTTCGCAAAGCCCAAACACGTCTTTCACTTCAACTCTCTTGCATATTTAAAAAAATGTTTCAAACACTCTATTAACATTGTTTATAGAATTTACAGACTCAAATGATGTCTTTGAATTATTAGTAAAAGTAATATATTAGATATATGAATTGTGAATTAATAATTACAGCATAGAGGAGTGTGAAAATTGTCGGAATCCGAAGGAATTTCCTAATTTTTTTGTTTTTATAACATTTAATTCTATGCCTAAGACAGAATACTAAGCACTGTTTGATTTTCAATGCTAAGATTCTACATGCATTGGAAACTTCCTTCGAACGAACATTTCAGAGAAGAATTAATCTTACCACCTCTCCCAGTAATTTTGACCTGCATGTTTAGAAGAGTCAGGAAAGACAATAACTCTTGTCACTCTTTCTCAGACTGACAAAGGATATCTAAGTCAAAGTAAACTAATTTGCTTACAATAATGACCTGTCAACACATGAGCTTTGATTTATTATCCCCTAAAGTGGTTAAACTCAATGCATTTCAGTTCGACTACAGAGAACAGATGACAAATCTTCTTGGAATATTTACCTTTGGTAATCTGGTGACCCAGTTAGGTGAAATCTCATTCACGTAATGCAACTGAATGCACTGTTCAGCAGTTAGAGCGTTTGAACCAAGCTTTGAAGATAAAATATCCGCTTTAGTGAATCGAAAAGAAGTGATGTTTCATCAGGACAATGCGTGACCCCACACTGTAAAGATCACATCACAGAAGATCGAAGAGCTTGGTTGGGAAAAAATTCCTCATCCACCTTATTATCCCGACCTTGCTCCTTCAAACTACCGTTTGTTTTGTAGTTTACAGAATCATTTCGGGGACGTAACTTTCGCTAGCCAGGAGGAGGTCGAAACTGACATTTCAGATTTCTTTGCTTTGAATCCAAAGAGTTTTACATTGATGGGATTTAAAAGCTTGTAAATAGATGGAAGGAATCATAGATAATCAGGGAAAGTACATTGATGATTAAATTTCAATTAATTATAACATTTGATCGCTTGTTTTCTTTATTCAAAATTCGGACAGAATTTATTTGATGACCTGATGTTTAACGAAAGACAATAGATTCTGTGGCCACGTCATTGCAAATCAACCGAAATGACTTCCGACTAGAATCGCGTCGTTTCATTCATTATAGCCTATAGCTTAGCATTGCCCTTATTTCAACACACCCACTACCGTCTCCAAAATAAATAAATAAATAAATAAATAAAAATAATGAATAAATGTTTCTAACAAATTTCAGGGACAGGTTGAGTCGACGCCATCGACCTCAGTACTGGATTGGTATTTCATTTTATCGATTCCGGTGGGATAAAAAGAAACGTTGACGTTGGAAGGGATTTGAACTCAGGGATTGAAGATCTGAAAGAAATACTGCAGGGTATTGTCGCTCTATCGACACAGCCAGCCGGTCGTCATGTAACTAATATATATATATATATATATA
>NC_068984.1:42531731-42534199 GCF_001194135.2 Octopus bimaculoides | reverse complement strand
TATATATATATATATATATATATATATATATATATATATATGTGTGTGTGTGTGTGTGTGTGTGTGTGTGCGAGTGTGTATGTTTCTTTGTGTGATGTACATACATTAAGTAATATATATAAATGCATGTATACACACACATATGTATATACACACACACAGACTGACATGTATATATGCATACACATACATACATGCATACATGCATGTATGTGCGTACATGTATATATATGTATGCATACATGTAAGCATGCATATAACAAAGAAAGGTATATAAAACTGATGTCTTATGGCTATAATTTTTCAGACCTTAACCTTAGCGTACGATACTATGAACCTATCATCACTTGATGACTACAGGACATCAAGCCGATCCAATTAAATATACCAAAAGGAAAAAAAAAATATTTCATATCTAAAAATGAGGTTAAAAATCTCAAGAGTAATTATCGCTTTAATACTAAATCATGTCAGACATTTAGACATTTAAGCTAACTTCTTAACCAAAATGTCCCAGATTCATAGAATAGGAGTATGAGCTTCTCATAGTCTCATGCATTCTTATGCATTCACGAGACTTACAACTTTGCCATTGGTTATTTTTTACTAGGGCGCAGGAATGTCTCAAACGAATTCAAAGTCCCAGACTTTACTGGCATGAGTTTACTAACTTCTGCTTCAATTAATTTACTATGTTTCACTTATGCTTTCAATATAACGTTCATATATAGCACCCACACCCATCACTATGTAAAACCATTTTTTTTCCAGTCAGTAGACAAGGAATATAAAGCCAAAGATACTGGAGATAGACCATATTATCATCATGCTGTTAATATAACTGCGTATATGTAATTCATACGTTTTAAATACAGATGCGTACGTTTGACATACTGACACATATATACATACCTACATATAGGTGTGTCTACGCTTGTTTGGATAATTTATTGGAAGTAGGAAGAAAGAAAAACAGATTTACGTGCATATTTAGAGAAACATGAATTTATGCATTGCACACACACACACACACACACGCACACACACACATAAATATATATCAACACAAAAGCACACACATACATATATATATCCACACGCGCATACACACATACACATACATTTATGCGTTCGTAAATTTACCTGTATCTATATATTTATAGATATAAACTTATATCTATTTGTATATGCGAGAAAGAAAGAAAGAAAGAAAGAAAGAAAGAAAGAAAGAAAGAAAGAAAGAAAGAAAGAAAGAAAGAAATAAAGAAAGAAAGAAAGAGAGCAAGAGTGAGATGTTTCCGTCCGTGTAATTTAGCGCTTTGACAAAAGAGATCGATAGAATAAGGACCAGGCTTTAAAAAGAAAAAGTAGTGTTCGATTTATTCGGTTAATATTCTTCAAGGTGGTGCTCCAGCATGGCCGCAGTGTAATGACTGAAACAAGTAAAAGATAAGAGATAATTTCACATTCTTTTATTCTTTTACTTGTTTCTGTCATTTGACTTCGGCGATGCTGGAGCAACGCCTTTACTCGAGCAAGTCGACCCCAGGACTTATTCTTTGTAAGCCTAATATTTATTCTATCGGACTCTTTTGCCGAACCGGCTATGGGGATGTAAACACACAAACATCAGTTGTCAAGCGATATATTCACTCATTGAGACACAAATACGCCGCACCACAAATTCATACACACAAGTCCACCCCAACACCCCAGATCCAAATATGTATTTGTAGTAATATTGACTAAATATTCGCTTTCGAAATTCCCTTCCCTATGATCATTATGCCTGCATCTACGCACTCTTCATGCGTTTATAACAGGGTTCAATCCCAGACAAATCATAACTTAATTTTATTTCAAAACTTTTATACAATTTATAGCGCAGGCGTGGCTGTGTGGTAAGAAGCTTGCTTCCCAACCACATGGTTCCGGGTTCTGTCCCACTGCGTAGCACCGTGGGCAAGGGTTTTCTACTATATCCTCGGGTTAACCAAAGTATTGTAAGTTGATTTGGTAGACGGAAACTGAAAGAAGCCTGTAGTATACATATATGTGTGTGTGTGTGTGTGCGTGTACATATATCTCTCTGTGTGTCTCTGTGTTTGTCCCCATCTCCACCGCTTGACAACCGGTGTTGGTGAGTTTCCGTCCGTGTAATTTAGCGCTTTGACAAAAGAGATCGATAGAATAAGGACCAAGCTTTAAAAAGAAAAAGTTCTGTGATCGATTTATTCGGTTAATATTCTTCAAGGTGATGCTCCAGCATGGTCGCAGTCTAATGACTGAAAAACAATTAAAAGATAAGAGATAATTTCACATTCTTTTATTCTTTTACTTGTTTCTGTCATTTGACTTCGGCGATGCTGGAGCAACGCCTTTACTCGAGCAAGTCGACCCCAGGACTTATTCTTTGTAAGCCTAGTATCTATTCTATCGGTCTCTTTTGCCGAACCGGCTATGGGGAT
>NC_068984.1:42523377-42531575 GCF_001194135.2 Octopus bimaculoides | reverse complement strand
ATATATATATATATATATATATATATACGACGGGCTTCTTTCAGTTTCCATCTACCAAATTCACTCACAAAGGTTTGGTCGGTCCGAGACACTTGCCCAAAGAGCCATGCAGTGGGGCTCGATCCGGAACCATGTGGTTGGGAAGCGAGCCTCTTACCACACACCCATTCTTAATAGTATACCAATAGTATATCTTTTCTTTTGTCGTTTACTTCTTTCAGTCATTGGGCTACGGCCATGGTAGAGCAGCACCACCTCGAAGGGTTTTTAGACAAATAAATCGACTCCAGTAGTCATTTTTAAAGTCAGATATTTGCATTATCGTTTCTTTCGCCGAAACGTTTAGTTACAGGGACGTAACAAACCGACACCGGTTATCAAGCGGTGAGAAGGGGACAAACATAAACATACATACACAACTACTCACGCACATATACATGTATACTTTCACACAGACTCCGTCTACCAAATTCTTTAAAAAGGCATTGGTCGGTCCGGGAAGATACTTGGCGATGTGCTGTGCTGTGGGACTGAACCCAAATCTACGATGTTGCAAAGTAGCTTCTTAACCACACAGCTTTGCCTGCGCCTATTAACATCTCTCTGTTTCTCTCTCTCTATTTTTCTAGCTGGTACTCATTTTATCGACCCCCAAAAAGAGGAAAGAGAAAATCGACCACAGCGTCATTCGAACTCAAAGCGTAAAGACAGAGGAAATGCTGCTATCGGTTTTGCCAGCATGCTAACGATCCTTCCACTGCCGCCGTTACATTACACACACACACACACACACACACACACACACACTAAAGAAAGAAATACAATTATTGGCTTCAAATTTTGACACAAGGCCAGCAATTTCGGGAAGTGGGGGTAAATCGATTACATCAACATCTTATCAAACCCGAAAGGATGACAGGCAAAATTGACCTCAGCAGAATTTGAACTCAAAACGAAAAGTCGGAAGAAATGCTGCTAAGCATTTTCTTCCGGCGTGCTAACGATTCTTCTATTAAACCGCTGTTGTTGCCAAGGCCCAGATCAGCCCTTCCTCGTCAAGGAACTAAACGTTCTACCTGTGACAAAACAGTTTTTGAGATACATCTTACCTAGAACTAAACTTTTCTTCTGTGACTAGCTGCTATTTCTAACAGTTCAAACGCAGTGCAATATCCCAATAACGCAACAAGGTGTGACTTGCCGCTATTTCTAACAGTTTAAACGCCGTGCAGTATCCCTCCCGTAGGTGGTTATGCCTCATTTGACTGATGCACAATTAGGAAAGTAATAAAATAAAGTTTACGACAACGAATGCTTTTTAATGTTTTAAATTTTTTTTTTACTCACGCTGTAACAATGATCGCACGCTGAATTACAAGGCCTATACATGATTACGCCATCTGCTAAAAACAACAGCCAAGTCTCTCTCTCAAATCATATTCTACTTTCTTTCCTTTATTTCTTGATGAGATAAAGTAGTACTTGATACTCAGTATGGAAAGGAAATACAGCATGGTCAACGAAAGAAAACAAATTTATAGTATTTACTCGGAAAATAAAATCCGTATCTTTTACACATTTTATTGTTATTGTTGCTGCGGTTGTTTAACTCTAGCTTAGCCCTTCAAAGATATTCTGGATGTGATTATCCTGTCCTTTCAAACATAACTGATTTCGAAAATGCCGTCCCCACTTTTTATTATTATATTTTTTATATAAGTGGGTTGTGAATTGAACATGTTTTGGCTGCTAATTCTAGCAAACAGAGTGGCTATGTAGTGACTCCTCTATTTCTTCGTCACTCATGTAATTATTATTACCATAGGAAGGTGGCGAGCTGGCAACATCGTTATGACGCCGGACAAAATGTTTAGCAGCATTTTGTTCGTCTTTATATTCTGAATTCGAATTCCCCTGAGGTCGGTTTTGCCTTTCATCCTTTTGGGGTCGATAAAATAAGTGCCAGTTGGTCACTGGCGTCGATGTCCCTTCCCCAAAATTTCAGGCCTTGTACCCACGGTAGAAAGAATTATTGCTAAAGGAGGAGGCTCAGCAGACTATTGAAAAAAAAAATAATAAAAGGAAACCAATATGAAGACTGACTTTAGTGCATTTAAGTTTTGCTATTCTCCGTTGTGAGTTTAAATCATGTATTGAACAACTTTATCATTTTATTCCGTCAGAATCGGTAAAAATAAACGATAGACTATATTCCTTTCCTGTTCATGCATGACGTCTCATTTAGTATTTAAAGTCATTATGCACATCATTGAACTTTGACCTTTCCTGTTTTGTCGCTGCTCTACCGCTATTTTAGAGATTCATGCATATTAAAACAATATTACAACAAAAACTAGGGCTACAACTACCAAGGATTTTTCTGCTTGTTGTTTTTGTTTTCTTTACCTCGATGCATGTTACACGGAAATCACAGTTAATTGATAACGCTATTAATTTAATTACGTTCACTCCAGCGCAGTTATACCTCAAATCAAAAATACGAAAAATTCTCAATGATCGATAGTATTTGAACGCATAACAATGAAGACAATAAATCTCATTAGTAAAATTATTTTACTCCTTTGTTCGGTCTTTACCGTTTCTGTCACTGAATATAACATATTTTTTTTATTAACCCTTTGCCTGTCCACAGCCTTTTCAAAAGTTTTTACTTAAACGCACGTACTCGTTTTCAGACTTTTAGTCATCCCTTGTTTTCATACGTTTTGAGGAATAAAAAGGTTTTTCTTTCATAAGTCCTAAATTATCCTGATGGTTCAAAATAATTGGGCATGTGTATCATATATGATGCATGGACGACAGGGAAATGTATCCTGTATACCCTGTGTATCACATGTGATACGGAATAGGGAAAGGTCCATTTGGACCATTATACACAAGAAATCAAAAATCAACAGGGCCTTGTTGGGACTTTGTTTTATTTACGTAGTTTTCCCTAAAAGTTATTCTCGGTAAGCTGAAGCTGTGAAAGTATGTATTAGTATTTGAAAGGATTCGATCTCGGTATTATAAGCTACTTAATTACACGTCATTTGACATTTAAGTTTCGGTGCTTGGCTCCTGAGACGTTTTCTCTCCCCACTACGCTTTCTCCCTCTCTCTCTCATACATACACACACACACACACACACACACACACACACACATATATATATATATATATACCTATGTATCTGCATTTACCTACCCAGCCATAAGGTATCAGAGACGGTAGGGTCTAGCACTCTGTATATGCATGCGACCTGCTAAACCAGTGTTTCTTAACCATTTTTCTGTATTCCCCTCCTCCTTTAATATTTCACCAACCCGACCCCACAACATATAATAATGTAAGAATCTTGAAACAACATAGTTTAGTGCATAACATTAACAGCCTTAACATTAGTATCCTTAACATTAGTATCCCCATTAAGAAATTTACTTGTTTTGAGGTCCTGCTTCTGATGTAGATATATAATTGCTAACTTGTATGAAATTGCCTATAGTAAGGAAGAAACGTTTTACCGACATTCTGACAGTAATCTCCTTGTGACCAATATATGTTGTCTAGGTCCTTAGGAATTGAATAAATTAGTCGATCGCAGAAATCTGCATTTTAATACACACACACACACACACAAACAGAGTCACACGTATTTACATGCATAATGATGTGAAAAAGATATTAAAGCAGAAAAAAACAAAACGACGTAAGAAAATTATTAGAAATTCAGCTACTTACTTGCATGTTTTTCGTTCCATCATCACCATAATGTAACAGGTACCCCCATTAAGACAAAACAATCGCTCTTTACTGGAGCATGGCACCAAATTGGAGAAAGACATATCAGCTCCGCTGCCATAAGCAGCTTGGTTCCCTTGGAAGGAGTCCGGAGTATTAGTTTGTTCGACTGTTTTCGCCAGATCGTCTGACGATAAATCGCTGTCATAGTTTGAAGGTATTATAGCAACTGATTCATCTATAAAATCTGTATTTTCTTGTAGTTTCTCCCACTGTTCGTAGTAATAGTCCAAAAAGCTTCGTTTGTGACGGATTTTCGCCATCCCGTCTGTACTGTCCTCATTTTTCCGATCAAAGCCATTATTACTGGAATCCCGGCCGTTTAAATTGTCATTTACTGAAGATTTGGCTTCTTGTTGCCCGCCACTTATCTGTGTCTGATGTTGTGAAGGTGGCGTTGATGGTGACGGCGGTCGTCTCTGTTTCTGTGATTGTTGTGTTTGTTGTTGCTGTTGTTGTTGTTGTGGATGGTTTTGTGTTTGTGTGTGGTTGTCTTGCAGATTCCCATTAGGGTCCGTAACCGAGGATATTGGGTCACGGTTTGTCACTAATTCAGATAATGAAGGGAAAGTAGATGGAGGAGAAGAACTAGAAGAGAACGAGGGGGAGAAAGTTGTAGGTGATGTCAGTTTGTCATTTGCCGCTGGTACGGAACTTGAAACCGTGACAGCGTCAAGTGTATTTGTGGGGTTCATGATATGTTTGCGATCAAGGAGCTTACCTTGTGTTCGGGCACCACTGATAGTGTTATGGTTACTGTTGTTTTTGTTGTTGCTATTGTCGTCATGGTTATTCTTTATGTTGTTAGGGTGTTGTTGCTTGGATGGAAGGAAGATAGTGTCATTGTTATTGTTAACAAAGTTGTTTGTGGTACTGTTTCTCTGTTTACTACTAATATTACTACTACTACTACTACTACTACTACTACTACTACTACTACTACTACTACTACTACTATTAATATAATTAAAGCTTTTCATACTCTTATTATAGTGCCTGAAATAAATGTAAAATTTATCCCTAACTTTATTTAAATTCGTTTTCTTACTTGGAAGACTTTTTAGGGCATTATTTACATCGTCGACATTTATTGTCAGATGCTGATCGGGCAAGACCTTTATTTTACGCCCTTCTTTCGAAGGTAGAACAAACGGCGACGTTGTTGACAGTACCGACGACGTCGTCGTGGCTGTCGGCACATTTTCAGGTGTCGACTTTGCCGATGATCGCGACGGTGGTAACGCGGGCAACGACGGGGCCTGCGTTGAGTGCGATGTCATACGTGCAATGAAAGTGTGTGTGGGAGAGGTAGGGTGTAGATCAAAGTGTTTTGTCCGATGCATCTGTGAGGAAGAAGAAGAAGAAGAAGAAGAAGAAGAAGAAGAAGAAGAAGAAGAAGAAGAAGAAGAAGAAGAAGAAGAAGAAGAAGAAGAAGAAGAAGAAGAAGAAGAAGAATTGAGAGGAGAAGGAAGAGAAAAGGAAACATTATTTTGAACAACAGATACTGAATTGTTGATCAGCGAATCAACGTTGTCAAAGGGCCTGGGTAATCCAGCAAAGGACTTTAAGTTTGACATAGTTTCACTTGTCAATTGTCTTTTAGAACTGACCTGTAGAATATCAATCAGGTGTTTTCTTCCGCTCTGCTTAATCCGTGCTAAATCCATCGGTGAGGAGATGTTTTTCTCCACAGTAGCAGTCGATAGTTTTTCATGAATATCGTAGTCACCGCGGTCAGAGATAGCGTTCCGATTGCTTTCTTTGTCCCGATTAACGGTGTCCGTGTCGGCAGAAAAATTCTTTGAAATATTTTTAGAACTGTGTAATTTTACTTGTAAAACAGTCGTGTCTCTGCCTTTCATAGAGTTTTGTGTCATTTGTATGTCACTTTTCTTTAACGGAGTGTGTGTTTCCGCTGTGCCAGTTACAGATAAGTCGCGGTTAGTAATGTCAGTAATAATCCGTAATGGTTTGTCTTTACCTGCGACATGATCCGCCTTCAACGTTGGCACTGAAAGTAAGTGTCCAGAAACAAATGTTTCCTTTGAAATGGCAGGACGCGTGTTCGTGTAGGTATCCATTTCTGGAAGTGATTTGTTGTTTTTGTTAAAAGTGTTGTTTTTGTTATTGTTGTTGTCATGTAGACGTTTGTGTGTGTGGTTGTGAGGCTTCAATGTTTTGTTTAATTTTACAGTATCACGGTTATAACCGGTAAACACAGCATCGCGATGCTGCCGTGTTTCGGTCTCAGTCTTGTCTTTTAATGATATATCTGTTTCGTTCCCACCAATATTTCCCCTTTTGTCCTCAAAGTCCCAATTGTTTTTTGCATGCTTTTCACTTTTCTCAACCCTAAACAATTCCTTTAACGGATTCACTTTTACATTTAATGAGGAGAATATAGACGACAAATTCGATGACGATAACAATAATGTTGATAAGTAATTTTTCGTGCGTGATGGTAGTGGTATGGAAGATGACAATGATGATGATGAGGATGAGGAAGATGAGGAGGATGACGGCAACAATGATGATGACGATGTTGATGTTGATGATATAAGTGATGGATGTGATGATGTAATTAATGTTTTCGTTGATTGTGCTATTGATGTTAGTGGAGAAGTTGATAATCGATCAAACGATAATGATGGATGTGACGGCGATGATGATGATGATGATGATGATGATGATGATGATGATGATGATGATGATAGCGATAGCGGTGGTGGTGTAGGTGTTGGTGTCAGTGACGGTGAAGGTGAAGGTGAAGGCGAGGATGTGTTTGTCAACGCGTGCATAGTAACGTCTGTTTTGTTAGTGTGGGTAATGTTACCAACTATATTATTAATATACAAAGATGATAAAAGTGACCGAGTGTTGTTTACCGCACGAACATGCTCGGAGCTTGTTAGATTGGAAAGTGAAGAGGAATTTGTTAACCCGTTATAATCCGAATATCCATTGTGTATCTGTTGGTCCCGTTGTTTAGTAGGGATCCCTTGGGACCAGCGGTAGAATTGATTAAGATAAGCCAACGAGCTATTCCGCCCTCGTTGTTGTTTGTAGAGATTTCCATACTTTTGCTGTGCTTGCTGCGTCGAATTCAAACCATGCAGCTGTAGATTTTGTTGCCGGTGTTGTTGTTGTTGATGTCGCAGCTGTTGCTGCTTCTGGTGTTGGTGATAATGCTGGTTTTGATGTTGCTGTTGTTGTTTTTGTAATCGCCGAAGTGTTCGTCTTTCTTCTTTTTGAAGTAGAATCAGAAGTTGTGGTTGGTGTTGTTGTTGTGTTTGTGGTTTCTGCTTTTGTTCATGTTGATGATGTTTTTCTTCTTTTTTATCTTCTCGTATCCGCCAGCGTTGCTGATTTTCTGATTTTTTCTGTCTTTGTTGGTTTTGTTGTTGTTGTTGTTGTTGTTGTTGTTGCTGCTGTCGTTGTTGTTGTTGTTGTTGTTGTTTCTGCCGCTGCTGGTTCTGGTGATAGTAGTTGCGCTGTGACCCATTGTCTATAATAATTCGATTCGTTTCATTGTTATTTATGTCGTTGTTGTTGTTGTTGGTGGTGGTGGTGGTGTTGGTGGTGGTGACGGTAGCGATAATGCTAACGTTTTCAGATGCCACCGAAAACTTGTCCAAGTGAATCGAAGCAGATACGGCTGAATTATTGAAGCCTGGCACCAAACTCGGCTGCTTACTGGATAACAGCTGCATGGTGGCCAACGCTGGTGGCGTATGAGACAATACTCGAGAAGAGAGTGACCGTGATGACGGCGACACCGATAACAAGGATGGTGACGAAGAAAAGGAGGAAGATAACGGCGGTGATGTTGATGACGGTGGGAAAGCCGGTAATTGAAAATGTTGGTAAGGGGATGACGCTGGTAAATTAAACGATGTTGATGGTACCGTTGTTACTGCTGCTGCTCCTGCTGCTGCTGCTGATGATGATGGCGACGGAGGTGATGCTGCCGATGATAATGGTGATGATGAAGATGACATGGACGGTAGCGACGACGGCGGCGACGACGTTGACAACAGCGGCGACAAGGATGCTGGCGACGACGGCGACGGTGACGATGGTATTGTAGGTGATGTAGAGACATTCCAGATCAAGAATAGCATGAACAAGAGCGATTGAACAAGACAGAAACATGAGGTAAAAACATATGCAGGCCTGGTAGTAGCCATATTGAATGCAAGAACATTTTGTCTTAGCGTTCCGAGGTGTAGTCTTCCGAGGCGACGGGAGAAGGCATCGAAAGAGAAATCGCTAGTGGCTAATATGCATCTGACGGACTAACTGACTGACTGACTAACTAACAGACAGACAGACGAAGAAACGGGCGGGCGGCGGCGGCGGCGGCGGCGGCGGGCGTACAGGGAGGGAGCTAAGCAAG
>NC_068984.1:42515298-42523129 GCF_001194135.2 Octopus bimaculoides | reverse complement strand
TATATATATATATATATATATATATATATGAGTGTGTGCGTGAGTGTGAGTGTGTGTATGTTTGTGCGTGTGTGTTTATATATATATATATGTGTGTGTGTGTGTATGTGTGTGATCGAGGTATGTATTTGTGTGTATGTTGTGTTACTACATCATCCAGGCAGGCAAACGACAGACAGTCGGACAGACAGAAAGAACTGGAGTCGTGCAAAAAAAAAACTACATAAGGAGACAAAGAAAAGAAACAAAAAAAGCAAAAAATAAAACACACACAAAAAAATGAAGAAAAAAAAACAGAAAAAGAAAGGGGAAAACTTCTCCAGCACACACAGGCCTCTTGTCAGACGTGTGTGATGATAGCGTCGTCTCGAGTCAAAGCAAAGACAAACACTTAACTTTTTTTTAACTACGAGAAGGATTCACAGAAACACGCGTGCGCACGCAATCGCGTACACGCATACGTAAACACGTTATTTTTATGTTCAGAAATTCACTCAAACAAAGGCGATACTTACATAAATGTATACACACCTTTAGCACGTACAAGGTGTTTCCACACGCACATATACACTCAACCGCACTACTATCACCTCACGCTGTTACACGCTTATGTTTATTACACACATACACGCATGCATACAAACACACACACACACACACACACTCACGCACACGTGCGCAGACACAGACACGCATACATTCACTCACGCATTTACACTAGCCTACACATTCATTCATATGAACGCGCACACACACACACACACACAAACACACACACAAACACACACAAGCGCACACAAGCGGACACAAACGCACACGCACATGCGAGCGCGCGCACGCAGATGCGCGTACGCACTCACGTGCGTGCGTGCGCGTCTACACGCGATTCTCTAAAAGGACTGACCAAGTTTAATAAGATCTCAGTACCTCAGCAGGCTGTCGGAAAGAAGACAAAAACAATCGCTAGAATTGATTGAACAGTCCCTTTACCAAAAAGGATTTCTGTTATATTTGCTGACTCCCATTCCGAATCATTTTAGACATCTGCCAAGTCCAAATGGAATTTAAATATCACTTTGTTATTATTTACCAGCGTATATATATTGTCTAATTACGTATGTCTATCTATTTATGTCTGTAATTCGCTTTCTCTCATTCACTCTCTCTTTCCATTCGTCTTCGTGTATGTGTGTGAATAGTTCGAAAGTGAATGCTACTGTAAACAAGTAGCCTACAAATATATTGGGTAAACGTACACCCTTGGATGTTAAAAAGCTGAATAGTATATTGTTACCGAGCTTTCTAACCACTACTTGACGTTATATCTAGTTAATATCTACCTAACAGTCTTTTTTGTATGTATCGATTTATCTATATACTCATTTCGATGTATGCATGTATATGTGTACGTAATGTATGTATATCTATCTATCTATCTATCTATCTATCTATCTATCTATCTATCTATCTATCTATCTGTTTGTCCATCTGTTATTTTATCTATTTCTCAATTATCAGTCATTTTTATGTAATGTCTACAAAGTAACATTATCTCTTGCGTGTATCTTATTTAATTAATATTCCCGCTTTTTTCCTGATAGGTGTAGTCAATTTGTTTATGACCAGTGTTATGTCATTTGTGAGATCTTATTAAGCCTCTTCCCTGTCCCAGTCCCACAAGTTATTTAGTTGTAACCAAGCCAGTTTACCTTAGTTACATGGCGTTGCTTGTATCTAATTTACCTGTGAATTTGATTGGTTACTCTCTTTGAGTTATCATGTCCCTCGTAGTTTCATATATCTGTCAAACGGTAAACGTACTATATAAAATCAGACTAAATTGTTTACTTATTGATTGTCTTCTTAACTTCAGCGTTCTCACTTTTGAATGAATTTTTTTTTATAATATATTGTTTACTTATGAACAAATGAGGAAAAAGAACGGTAAGTTTCAGAGAAATGAATGTACTTCTAGAATTCGAAAACGACCCGCCGATTAATTTGCCGGTCGATTAGTTACAGACATGTATTCACAAATCCACTGTTTATGATATTTTCTTTTTATCTTCACTTTTCTCAGGTAATGAATATTTGCAGGAGTTATTAAACGCAAATCACTTAATATTATATGCCTAAAAATATCTACGCGAAACTTTAAATTATTTCTTTAGTTCTTGTATCTATGTTCACACAAAACAAAACAAAAATGTCCTTATTTCATTTAATTCTCACACTTACGTTGTTTAAAAAAAAAAACGGATCAAAAGAGAGATGAATGTAAATACTAATTACAGATTTAAAAACTTTGGTCACACCTGAAAATAGTCAAACAGAAATGATAATTTATGTCTTACAGGCTATTTCTTGCTTTTCCTGTTTTTACTTGTTGTTGTTGGTTGTTATTTTCAAAGTTATTGTAGGATTTTAGTTTCATAATTTTTATAATTATAATATAAATGATAGTATTTCTATTAATAACAATATGAATAATTAAGCAATAATGCTTATTACAATAAGTATGATTTCTATCTAAAATAAAGGATAAAATGTTTGCATGGCTAATAAAGAGATTATATGACGTGCATGCCTTTCCAAAGGGCATATTAGCTACGTAACTGAAGTGATTAGGTTTAAATCTCCTACACCGGCCACATTATTATTATTATTATTAGTAGTAGTAGTAGTAGTAGTAGTTGCTGCTGATGATAATGATGTTTAATAATAATGCATTGATGTTGGTGTCATAATGTTGAGTGGTTATATTAACTACTTCGTGTGTGTGTGTGTGTGTGTGTGTGTGTGTGTGTGTGTGTGTGTGTGTGTGTGTTGGTATTGCTGTTACTTATAATTTACAGAGGTAGATCCATCTATTGCTACTGGGGTAGATCCAAAGGTATTTCTCCAAATGTTTTTAAAAAATTCCAAAAGTAATAACTCCTGATACGGATAGCATTAATGAGTCGGTCTAGTGGTTGTTACTCTAGTTACCGCTGTAGTTATGGTGTTGCTATAAGTACGACGGTAGAATTCATCGATCGCTGTCGCTATAGTTACAGTAGTAGTTCCAGTTGCTATAGAAACAACGTCATTCGCTGTTGTTGCTTTAATGATGATAGTAGTTCCACTTACTGCTATAGTTCATAACAACGACAATCACTGTTGTTATTTCTATCGTAACGGCGATCGTTCTATTTGTTATTGCAATAATAACGATGATAGTTCCAGTCGTTATTGCTATAGTAACGGCTGTAGTAAAAGTCGTTATTGCTATAGTAACCGCGGTAACACCATTTGTTATTACGATACAAGCACTTTAGTTCCAAGTATTATTGCTATAATAATAGTAACGACAGGTGCTATTACGATAGGTGTTGTTGTTATATTAACAGAAGTAATTCCAGTTGTTAGTGTTTATGAACGGCCGTAATTCCAGCTTTTGTTGCTATGGCAATTACAGTCCTCTGGACGCTGTAACTAAGTACGTTGTCAAAGAACGGGTTTTTGTGTTCGCTATTTTATTGTCATTCCTCGAGTTTTCTCTTTAGTTTTCCTTGCTTTTGTTTAACAGCTATATACATGTATGTATATTTGCGTGTGTGTGTGTGTATATATATATATATGACATTTTAATATTTTATTTATTCGTTGATCAGTAATTTTATTTCTTTACATGTAAGCTTACAAGTTTTTTTGTGGTTTTTTTTTTTTTTTTGCTTTTTCCTGTTATGTTTGTGTCGTATCACATCCCGTTCTGCTGCCCTTTCGGTCGCTGCGGCTGTCAGTGAGTGAAATGGGTAGTCAAGTCTTCTAACAGAGATGGTAAGAACTGGAATGGCATCTTGGGGCTGAGCGGCAGTAGTGGCGCTGTTGCAGCTGTCGTTGTTGTTGCTGCTGTTACTACTACTACTACTACTACTACTACTACTACTACTACTACTACTACTACTGCTGCTGCTGCTGCTGCTGCTGCTTCTGCTACTACTACTACTACTACTACTACTACTACTACTACTACTACTACTATAATTGTAGACAGTGGAATGAGAGTAGGATGAGGGTTTTTCGAAGAGAAGATGGGTGGGTGAGTGGGTGTTTGATGGTAGTATTAGTTATTGCGGTGGAGATGGTTTACATGTTGATGTTGTTGTTTTGTGGTGATGGTGTTGTCTGTGCTGGTATTACTTGCAATTGTGATGGTGGTTGTGATAGTAGTGGTGGTGGTAGTGGTTTTGATAGTGGTAGTGGCGGTAACGAGGATAGGGTGGTCGTGGTCGTAATGATGGTAGTGGTGATGCTAGTGAGAACGAGATGGTACGTACAACAACTGTTAGTGATGCTGCTAACATACCGGTAAACGCGCGCGCGAGAGAGTGTGTGTGTGTGTGTGTGAGTGTATAGTGAGGGAAGATACTAATGGCAGTGGTAACAGTGAGAAAGATATGTTAACTGGTGATGATGTTGCTTTTGGTGGGATTGGTAGCGATAGCGGTGACGGTAGTGTGGTGGTGGTGTTGGAGAGGGCTACTGTAGTGGTGGTCATATAGCGGAGATAACGTCCAGTGGTGTTTACAATTGGGGATATTTCAAGCAATAGCAGCGTTGTATTTCAAGCAATAGCGGCGTTTAGTGCATAGTTCAGCCCTAATTAAGGCATTCCAAGCTGGACCAACTCGGATTACATCTAAAGTGTCCGATGTTCAAGGCGATGTAATTTGATTGGAATCTCTCTGCTATTTCTAGCCGATGGCTTTCCTATATAGTGGCTCCGTCGGTTATAGTGTTGGCGATTTTAGTGCTGCTGCCAGTGTTTGTGATGTAAATATAAATGAAAATCAGCTGTTATAATACGAGTAATATTGGTTTCGAATTTTGACACACGGCCACCAATTTTGAAGGGAGGGGCAAGTCAATCACACGAACCCCAGTGCTCAACTGGTACTTAATTTATCGACTCCGGAAGGACGAAGGGCAGAGTTGACCTCGGAGATATTTGAACGTAAGGACAAGCGAATATAATGGCGAGTAATATTGATTTCAATTTTTGATACAAGGCCAGCAATTTCGGAGAGGAATTAAGTCGATTGCGTCGACCCCAGTGCTTGACTGATCCTTATTTTATCAACTCTGAAAGGATGAAAGGCAAAGTTGACCTCGGTGGAATTTGAACTCAGAGCGTGAACACGGACGAAATGCCGCTAAGCATTTTGTCCGACGTGCTAAAGGTTCTGGCCTTATAATGCGAGTAATATTAAATGTTCATTACATCTAGACCAGTGGTTTTCAGTGGGCGTCCATATGTCCTTTAAGGATCCATTGACCCTCGGGGGTCGAATGGCCCTTGAGGGTTGTAGTTATACTTTAACATGTTTTTTTTATTCTTTTATTTGTTTCAGTCATTTGACTGCGGCCATGTTGGGGCACTGCCTTTAGTCGAACATTTCGACTGCAGGACTTATTCTTTGTAAGCCTAATACTTATTCTATCGGTTTCGTTTGCCGAATCGCTAAGTTACGGGGACGTAAACACACCAGCATCGGTTGTCAAGTGATGGTGAGGAGAACAAACACAGACACACAAATATCTCTTTCTCTCTCTCTCTCTCTCTCTCTCTCTCTCTCTCTCACACACACATATACATACATATATATATATATATATATATATATATATATATATATACATGACGGGCTTCTTTCAGTTTCCGTCTACCAAATCCACTCACTAGGCTTTAGTCGGCTCGAGGCTATAGTAGGAGACACTTGCCCAAGGTGCCACGCAGTGGGACTGAACCCGGAACCATGTGGTTGGGAAGCAAGCTTCTTACTACACAGCCACTCCTGCGCCTACATTTCTCAAAATATTTTAAGAATTTTTTTTTATTCAATTCCTAATAATATCTAATTATAAAAATATATAATTTTTTAAAACATCAAATGACTACTCGAGTGAAATAAGAATCAAAGAAACTCCGTAGGTAGAAAATGGCTGAGAAATACTGAATACCATTCCTCATTAAGAGGAACTATGATAAAAGGTATTTCAGCCATGAACATCCCGACTTTTTCATACATACAGTGTAACATTATCTAAAGTGGCCTTACTTTAAGATACGGTTGGGAACTTGAGGGAGAATTAGTTTCTACTTCCATGAGATGAGGTCGAGAACCACATTGAGAATTCTTCATTGATTCGAAATAATACAAATTTTAGTGAAATGTGGTAGGGGAGTTACAGTAGGTGGGGGTGAGGGAGTAAAGGACTTTGTGATGGTGGTGATGGAGGCAGAGATGGCGACGCCAGTCATTGTAGTAGTGATGATAGTGACAGTCGTTATGAGTGGTGGTGGTGGTGGTGATGCTTACGATGGTGTTGCATAAAAATGAGAAATCGATAATGGTACATGCTAGCAATGAGGGTGGGGCAGAATAGGCGGAACA
Organism: Octopus bimaculoides; assembly: GCF_001194135.2. Taxonomy (NCBI): domain Eukaryota; kingdom Metazoa; phylum Mollusca; class Cephalopoda; order Octopoda; family Octopodidae; genus Octopus; species Octopus bimaculoides. The sequence continues at coordinate 42,516,692 of NC_068984.1, read as the reverse complement.
ACAACAACTATAACTGCAGCACCCGCATGAACAATAACTACTACTGCTACTACTACTACTACTACTACTACTACTACTACTACTACTACTACTACTACTACTACTTCTACTACTACTACTACTGCCGTAGTCATTGCGTTTCTATAATTGGCCTTCTGTGTATATGTCTAGTGGTGGCTCTCTGTGAGTAGTGGGGACGTGAAGTAGGGGAGTTACAGCAACGGGTGGGGCTCTGGATGATGCGGATGATGATCGTGGTGGTGGTGGTGGCAGTGGTGATGCTAATGGTGGTACTTCAATCAATCTGTAGTGCCACAGTTGCTATAACAGTTGTTCGGCTGTTGTTGTTGCTGCTATTGTTGGCATTTCTGAGGTTTATTTTGTTGTATATGTATTATTATCCTTATTAATTGGTGACTTCGAGTGGCCCTAAGCCTTTATTCTGTTTATTGTTTTGTCCCTCGCCTGTCCACTAAAGGTCTCGTCTCGAGCCCGTCTCGTTTTGTTATGTTTTGGTCCCATTCCCGGCAAGTTTCTTGCCGGTGTCTCCAGAGTGGAATCTATATTATCGATAATGGCTGAAATTGCGTTTGACTCTTTGGCCGATAACTGATGAAGAGTTGGTGACTTGACTTTCTGTATTTTCTGTTCACCTGTGTACTTAGTATATGTTAGCTTGTATTTACTACATGTTTTTTAAAATCATTCATATATATATAACTTCACATGTGCTTCCCAGAAACTTATCTATGTCCTAACCTGCTCAGGTTGTGGCCACAATTATGTGGGACAAACGAGCCCTACTTTCAGACGCAGAGTCACGCTGCATAAAGAGCAGATTCGTTTTCCTCGATACAGGCAGATAGGCCTGAGCGAACATATCGACAGATGCGCAAGAAATAAAACGCCGAATTTCTATATCTTTCCATTATACCAATGCAAAAATCCAATCTCCTTACAAGAACGCCTAAACAAGGAAAACCTGTTCATTCAAAAGTACAGACAACACCTTAATATACAAACTTAACCACTTCAAAAATTGTACTGAGGAGTTAGTTGTCCCCCTTGCCACCTGTTGCCTCCCTGGATCCACTCTTTAGACTCATTCTTATTTTTCAAGCATCCAAAATGGTGAGACCCCTTTGTCACAAGAATTGATTACTTCACAATGTCCCTTGAAAAGCTAATTTAAATAGCGAAAAGCGGTTGGATATCACAACATTCATAAAATATGTATATATTTAAAAAAAACATTTCTTTATATAACGATACTAAACTATGTGAAACGATGGTATTTCTCTTCCACTTCTTATATATGTTTTCCACATATTTTCAACTCATAATTTTGCCACGTGGAATATATACTGAATCTCCAGTATTTTTGCTCCTTTTAT
>NC_068984.1:42514395-42515089 GCF_001194135.2 Octopus bimaculoides | reverse complement strand
ATACGCATATATGAGTAGAGCTTAGACAACCATCTAAGGGATAATAAATATCCAATATACTACTGGATGTATACCTATATATATCCAAATGCTTACTGGTGTAAGGCAATATTGCAATTCAATAATAGATATGTGTAGAGGTAAACAAAAGTTTAAACAGAATTTATAAGGCAAGGAAGAAAATGGAGAAGATAATTAATTGACAAACATCAGCTTACAAACATCAACAGGATCTATATATTAATTATAATCATATGAATAAATAAGGAAAAATGAGTGAATATAACTCTACTCTTACAGCTGTTTCTATTTTGGGGTCCAGCATGCCAAGGTTGACACATCATACCAAGATTATACAAAGATTGTATAAACATTGAACAAAAATTGGACGACTCTCTGATGAAGCTTTGGGGTTCAAATTTTGTCCAATTTTTGTTCAATGTTTGCACAATTTTTGTATAATCTAGGTACGATGTGTTGACTTTAGCATAATGGACCCCAAAGTAGAAACAGCTGTAAGAGTAGATATATATTCACTCATTTATCTTTATTTATTTATTTATTCATATGATTGTAATTAATAAATAGATCTAGCTGATGTTCGTAAGCTGATGTTTGTCAATTAATTATCTCCATTTTCTTCTTTGCCTTACACACACACACACACACACACACACACACACACACACACACA
>NC_068984.1:42508877-42511377 GCF_001194135.2 Octopus bimaculoides | reverse complement strand
CAAAATGCGAGAAATTGTTAAATCAGGCCAATCTAGTTCTCTACTGAAAACTAAATTAGACACGAATTCTGTTCAAACCAGATGGTATGATCAAACTGAGTGTACAAAGGCATCAGCTTAGCAGAAAAAGAAACTCTACTGTTGACCATGCTTGCTGGTCAGCCAAAATTTAATAAACTGTGAAGTGATGGAGTTGATAGAAATTACGATATATTCATAATTCCATAAATTGTGATATATTCATAATTCCGAGTGGTTGCGGACATCCTTTTAAATCTAAATTTACATAATTGCATATATTTAAAAACATTTGGTGGGCATGATTTTGGTACTGTTAATTAATGAGTGTGCAAAACTTGGAAAGGAAGAGGACAGCAAATTAATTGCAAAAATTGAAATTATTTGAAAGATCTGCCATTGCGTGAATACGATTAAAGAAACCTGACCCTCAAATAGGTAACCACTGTGTTACTGGATTGGTTTGCTTAAATATTAGCATCGAGACTTTCAACCAAAGAAGGATCAAGACATTTCAGGAATTTTGAATAAAAATAAAACAGCATTATATCTAAATTAGGAGCAAAGGAAATTTGAATTGGAAATGAAAGTATCCCGTTTATTTCAATGAAAAACAAAACTGGTGAGGTATCTCTAGGTAACAGTCTCCTCTAATTCGCATTCCAGACACGGTTTTCTTCATTTTGATCGAATGGTCTGTCTCTTAATAGAATATTTTAAAAAATATTTAAATTTATGCTACAATTTTTCAGCATCCACTCGTACTTTGACAGTGAAGTGTATATCTGTGATTAAATGAAAATGTATGCCGCAAAATCTTTTTAAAAATTTATTCGCAATTAACCAACAAAAGGTCGAGACAATGGATCATTGTTCACATTAGCTTTGTAGAGAAAATTTTTTGTTAGTTTCCATTCCCTGAAGGAGCAGTGGTTGCTTACTTGTGTAAGTGCAATTATGTGGATAGTTCGCTTAGTTTATAGTTTGATTGCATCTGAAGAGGCGATTGATTGTGCAAAATTGTGAGTGGCTGAGTATGAGAATTTAACCACGTTTCCTTTTGATTAATTTAGCTTACATTGCATAACACAAATAATGTGATTTGTAAAATCTGTTAGTTTCTTATTCACAACATCCTAAATTTATACAGAATAAGATTACGATTGTTTGGTATCCATATTTTTTGTTATTCATATTTTACAAACCATTTTTTAAATTTTGCAAACCATAATCTTTAACCAGTCCAGTGAAGAACGCAAGTGTTATTTAAAACCAAACTCTGACACCGACGCTACTGTTTATAAGGCGCATTACTTTCAAGTAATCCGCCTTTTTGCTGTTTAACATTTCTGCGACTAGAAATCGAAAACTTTCTTCTGTATTGAAATGTTGTCCCTGATAAGAGCATGCATACGCATGCACATACGCATAAGTATATAAATACAAAGAGGAGAGAGAGAAGAGAGAAAATAAAAGCGAGAGTGAACAAGTATTAATCTTGATAGCAAAATGATATATTTGGAAATACGACTATTTTTCAGGTTTAAAGGTTTATTTAAGGATTTTTATATTTCCTCAAACGGTAAAACAACCAATAAATACTTATACACGTGTGGAGATCGTGAATATCAGCTATAAAATATGTACACGGATGTTAGATTCTTCTCCACGAACAAAGGACTACAAAGCTAAATCAGTTTAATGCTAAACAATAAACTGTCTGCTAATCAACAAAACGCAGAATATACTCTTGCTAACAGAATATACTCTTGCTAAGGAAACATACTCTAGTTAAAACATACCCTCTTCCATAAATGTTATATATATATATCAATCAGTTGACCAAACTATACAACAATGCACACAAATAATTCAATGTAATAAAAATGATTCACGCAGCATCTAATAAATAAGAAATACTATTACATGAACGAAAGTTACGTTGCCTGGAAAATTATTTAGCTAAAATCATTTGACAGAACACAACATGTATTACACCAATAATTTATATGTATATACGTTGATACGTTTCTACCTGCGAGCATGTGTTTAGTGTCACAATAAGGGAGGTAAGTCCAATAGAGTAAGGAACAATTGGTAGTTACGGTAGCGACTATTGGCAGAGACTTCAGCGGTGACGTTGGTGTTGATAATGGCAAATAGAGAGAGAGAGAGAGAGAGAGAGAGAGAGAGAGAGAGAGAAACAGACAGAGACAGACAAAGACAGAGTGAATGGGAGTCAAAGATACAGAGAGAAGGGATCTTTTTTAAAACGGGGGCCACATTTTTCATTAATGTTTTACGTAGTGTTTTTGGTACCGAAAGACTTTCAAACTTCGTATACTTATCTATTTTGTGTTATAGAACAGAAAAATATTTTTGTATTCGAATTTATTTCATGTAAAAAATTGTCTTATTTCGATAATTTCAACCAATCACTGACGTCCATTCAGCCGATATACATTAAGTGCCGACTACATAA
>NC_068984.1:42499438-42504438 GCF_001194135.2 Octopus bimaculoides | reverse complement strand
TATGGTTGTGATGCATGTGCCTCGTGTACCTTTATCAGACGGTTAGTTCATGATGCTTATACTGGGCTTCGTATATTTTACCCCATTCTCACTTTCATGGCTTGCACTGCTCACTCGCTCAATAATGATGATGATGATGATGATGATGATAATAATAATAATAATAATAATAATAATAATAATAATAATAATAATAATAATAATAATAATAATAATAATGATGATGGTTTATTTATTCACCACTAAAGGTTCATAAAAAATAACATTGGGGACCGGTACAAGACGATACTCAGTAGGGTTACATAAAATGGAGCGTGTAAACTGAAAATTATAAAATAAATTATAACAATGAAAAATTTGCCGAAAGAGGGTGACTTTCAAGGACTGCTCGTGGAAACCCCAGAAAACCTCGGACACCCTGACCAGTAGAGCCAGTGCCCTATCCTTATCGACTATAGACGCGTACTTAGCGTAGGCCCGTTCACTCAGATCGTTCTGCCCACATTCACCAGCCTTTCAGCAAAATTGCAAGGAGGCAACACTTCCCACTCTACTCTCACTTTCCTTTTCATGTGAAACTCGAAATAATTGATGAGGAGTTAGAAAAGAGGAAAGTATCTGTCTTCAACCGTTTCAATAAGGTCCACCACAACGTCTTTCACTAAGACTGCCACACAAATAAAAACTGCCTGCCCTTGCTGATCAATGGAGGTGGCGGGACCTTCTCCACAACGGACTCAATCGAAAGCTGGTTCCGTCCTACACGTGATAGCAAGTGTTCGACATAAGCCCACAGCAATACGAGAGCGTGCAGTTTCGTCGTTCTGCGCGCATCTCTGGTAAGCTCGGCTGATTACACTTCCATGTCTGTGGAGTTTATTCCAAACCGGTAATGCTTCCCAGTATCATTGAGAGGTCAAGGATTTCTGGAAATAATCCATTAGCCCCAGCAGGAAAGTCCTCCGGAACAAAGAAGTTAGTTTATTCTTGTCGACATCCAGATTCTCCTGAAGAACGTCATCGCATTTCCCTGCTACTAACCCTCTATAGAACGCCAGAGTGGAACTTCCACCGACCGAATTGCTCTACTGACAGAGGATTATGAGCACCTGATAACACTCTAGATGCCACGCACCCTGCCTCGGTCTAAGCTCGATCCAGGACAGCAGCACAAGGAGACGAGCTGTAAAAATCCTGTCTGACAAACGACGATCACACCTGCACATCCTCAAGGAAGCGCTGATGTCATAGCCTCAGCTCATCTCCGAGAATCAGCAGCCACGGCATGTCCAGCTCTCCATTCAGTAAGAGTTGACATCAAATGGAGCGCCTGACCAGTGGAACGCGTCCCTTCTGCAGAAAGCGGAAGAGTATGCACTCCAGTTTGGTTACACGTACGCATGGGCAAGGCACGGTGGTAAGTCGATAAGATATAGCGAAGTCAATGTATTTACCTCTTCTGCCCGACGTTTTAGGGATGGCTTTCTCTCATCGCATTTCTAGGTGTGATTGGCCACCCTGCTCGTCACGTAGTTCAAGTACTTCTCTACCTGGAGATCCGGACCAAACCAGACTCTAAGCTGTAGGCCACTGGCTTTTCTTGGTTAATTTTTGCTCCTCTCACCAAATCGTAGTCTCTTACAGCAGTGCTGACCAGATTTATGCGCCTAGATTCCGACACTATGATGGTGACGTTGTCTGCGTATGCTGACACGGTTCTCCCACGTCCTAGTTCGCGCGAGATGCTTCTCAACGTCTCCAATTTCTATAGTAGTGTCTCTAGAGCCGGTACATACAGAAGAGACGAGAGTAGACACCCTTGACGGACCGAACGCATGATACTGAATGGTTCCAATAGGTAACCGTTCATCTGAACTACCGAGTAGATGTCGCTGTACATTGCATCGATACAGCCACGGAAAACATCGGGCCACTGTGAGAACGGCTGCCAAGTATTGGTGGTCGACCTTATCAAAGGCTTCAGATTGATCCCAATTGATTTGGGCTCAACCCATGCCAACTCCTCTATCCACTCTGCCTATGATGTATTGTATGAGGTGGAGGTTGTCGAGCATTAATCTGCTTGAGATTTCGCATGTTTGCGCATCACAAATCAGTTCCTTGACAACAAGCGCCAACCTATATGCTAAAACCTTGGTTCAAATTTTGAAGTCTACGTTACGTGCCTAAAATTTTCCATTAATCCCCATTGTTTGTGTTCTTTCTCAGCAGTGCTACCGCCCCTTGACTCAGAGAATTAGGAATTCTCCTGTTCTGCTGCCAGTTGAGGTAGATATCGGTTAACAGGCTGCCAAACAAGTCTGACATGTAAAAGTATAGCTCACGGAGCAGACCATCCAAACCAAACCATTTACCCTCTGTGCAGCCCATCATCTCATCATGTATTTCCGCAGTTGTTATCGGCATTTCGTAATGTTCCTCCCTCTTGCATACGGTCTGACATTTGTCCCAAACAGCCGCGCAACATGCTGTTGAAATGCCGTACACAACGTCTCGGGCTCGAATGCTGTGCGCCTAGTTTGGTCCACCAAAGACCGAATTGTGGATTTGTTGCCACGTTTTACCTCTACCTCTCGGTCCCGTTGAGCGGCTTCCGTTTCCTCATTTTTATATCCTTCGTGCTTAGCGTTGAATTGGTCCAGAGTCAATTTCGCCAGTACGTTGATTGCAACGCCTTTCCTGAGCGGCTCTTCTAAGTTTCTAAGTTTCAATCTATTCTACTTCTTTCTGTCGCTGATGCCTTACTAAACATAATTCATTCTACTTCAATTTCTCTTTTTAGGGCAAATCACCACTTTTCTAACAGCTAGCCTCACACAATCTAAGCGAATGTCTAAGATGATATTCCAATCACCCATTAGCACTAAAGGTCGAGACGTTTACATAGAGTAAAACAAATTTTTCTTGGAATGAGTCATTGTCGCATTATATCCCAAACACTCAATGATATGACATAAGCAACGTAAAGGAAGGTTGGTGGCTATTTAAATTTCTATATTTTGTTTTAGACCTTATACTCCTACCTAGAAATTAATATTCATAAAACATACACAAATGCTAATTAGCTTTCAAGTACGTGAATATAATCTGCATATTGTTACAAGTTTGGTTGGTAACTGCGATAAATTGCACAAATCAGCTCTCCTTACACCTGCCACCTGGTAGACAAAATATTTAAGATAACACCAAATAGACAGGTGTATTATATTTTACTGACTACTTTTAGTATTCATGCTGGGTTAGATGTATAAATAATAATATAATTGATGTTACATGCATTTGACTATGTATAACATGTTGTTCTAGTAACTGTTCAAGGATATATATGATCAAATGTATTTCTGCCACAGACGTACTGTCTTTTATTGACACAGCGTATTTAAGATCGTAAGGTCGTTGTTGAAGAGATGTGGTTGCTATTTCTAGAAGGCTGACATACTACATACCTGTTTCCCTTGGCTTTGAAGTCTGAAGTTTCAAGATGGCATTTGCATTGTTTCCAAAAATATTATTACTTTACAATAAAATATATAACATTATATGGCTGAGAAAGACAATTGTATCAGTTACTATTAATTTCACATATTTCTGTAATCTTCTTCTGATACATACATACATACATACATAAATACATACATACATGCATACATGCATGCATACATACATTCATACATACATACATACATACATACATACATACATACATACATATGACTGAAATAAGTAAAATAAACACACACACACACACACACACATACGCACGCACGCACATACACATATATATTCTTGTTTGACAATATCCTTGTTTAAGAATAATAAATTCGTACTCTATAATAGAGTAGTGTAACCGCTCAGATTAATTCGAAGTTGTTTTTATTATAACGTGACATGGTGCAGAGTCCTGTTGCCAGATACAGGGTCTTTCAACAGCCACCCTCTTGACTCAGGACAGCACTACCTCGTTCAGGCACTTGATGTAGGCCTCCGTGTTGAATCTGAGACCGTGTGGGAAAATGAATGAAGCCATAACGTCACCATCACTAGTGATCACTCCAAACACCTTCGTAATCACCTACCAAGCAGTACATGCTGTTTCCAAATTTCTGGCATGGCGATTTGCGTCATAGTGCTGTTTTTTCTCACAGATGGTGCCCAACTGACCCTACTATACTGTGTAGTTGACAAAATCAAAAACAAACAATGCACATGCCCGAACCTGGTGTATGCGTTCTTCACAATGTCTCTGGGAAGATCATCGATTAGCACCTTGACCTAAGCCCCCAGCTTGGCTTTGGTGTGACAGTGAAGAGGTTGTCTTTCTCAATCGCATCTCACACATAATAATCCATGGGATTACAATTGGGCGAATTTGGAGTTCGAAAAATGGGGTTAGCAAAGTCGTAGAAATTCTCCGACAAGTACTTCTGATTCTTTCAGGAGGTATGGCAAGGAGCTGAATCCTGCTGCCACGAATAGCCTTCCAACAACAACCCTCCCCAGCCAAAGTTTGACCACAATCTCGCGCAGTTTCATATAGCCGTATGAATTAAGCCAAAGGCTCTTTTCAATACCGCTGTACCGACGCAGTCAGAGCACTTGCTGTGTCCCTTCCTGCTGGCCACAGCTTCGTATTCTCAGATGGATCTGTCCAGGTCACGTCTTATAGCCTTTTAAGTGTTCACTGAACATTGAGCTACAGTTAAGGTGTCGTCATTTTGATACCCAGCGCTTATCATCATGACACAGGTTACGTTTTCCAATATTCCGCTGGTTTCCAGCCTTCAATGACAATTACCTTTTTCTCAAATACAACATTAATCTTTATGCTCTCGAACGCCGTTTACTATTCACCTATACATCAAGCTGTTCTTGGAAAAAAGGAGACAAAAATTCGTCAAATTTGACCCGAACACCCTGTATACATTTGTATATGTATGTATGCAAAAGTACGCATATATATATATATATATATATATATA
>NC_068984.1:42494361-42499319 GCF_001194135.2 Octopus bimaculoides | reverse complement strand
ATATATATATATATATATATACAATTGGATTTAAACACACACACACACACATATACAATTGGATTTGGACGCACACATATTCTTATATACATACATACACATTCATAAACACACATATGTACGTGCATATGCTTGGGAATTTATGTGCATCATACATTTATACTCATGCACTTAAGAAGTTGATCTTGCAGTGATGACGTCCCGGGTTCAATCCTACAGCGTTACATTTTGGCCCGTCGCACATTCCATTGATGTGGGTTCGCTTAAACATTATGAGTAAGCGAAACTGGAACTCGTTAAACGGTGGCAGCTCATTAAACGGTAATTAGCTTGTCAGTAATTCATTTTCTGAACAACAGGAATACTCATCGTCGAAACCTATGGAGGATCCATTTGCATATTCATACGCGTATGTCTAAGTGTATGTACATGTACATATATACAAATGTGTATATGTAAGACTATATTTGTGCGCGCGCACACACACATACACATATATATATATATTTATATAAACACATTATATACATATATTTGCGCATATACATACATATGTATATGTGTATATACATATTTACATGTGTACGTATAATGAAATATAAATACATACGCATACATATATATACATGTATGTAAATATATATATGTGTGTTTCATATGCGCTGCATGTGCAAATGTATATCACTGTGAGGACGTCTATTTTTTACATACGCCATAAGGTGCGAATGAGTCCCACAGAAATACGAACTGGATCCTACTAACTCGACTCACTTATCTCTCTCGGCCTCTACAAATAGGTTGAGAACAACCCAGTGAGCCCCTGTCGTGTTACAAGCGCGAAGGCACACAAATAAAACTTCACTAAACATATAAAGTAGAGAGCTATTTGGTGCGCTCCCTGAGAAATCCCAGCAACAGTTTATACTAAAAGAAGACAAGCTGACACATCTCAATGCCACACAGCCTAATATACGCATGTATGTGCATATGCGTGTGAATGTGTGTGTATATGTATATGTGTGTAATGTATATATGTACATAAATATACATATACCACACACACACAAACACACGCATATATATATCATTTTTATTTTTTTAGTTTTCAGTATCTTATGTTGCATCTTGATTTTCTGTTTTTCGGCTATATGTTGTTTTCATTATGTTGTTTGAGCTTCTGTTTTTGCTATCTGTTCTTGTAACGTTCTTAATATCTCTTTCTCAAAGCCGATGGGGTTGGCGAGGCAGTGGATTTAATGACACAGTAGAATATACGCGTAAGTAACTGATATGCAATGTTTAATTAACTTTCATTTATGATCTGAGTTCAAATCCTGCCGCAGCGTTGATTTTGAGCGGTCATCACTTCAATATTGATACTAGTTTTTTTTCCGCCCTTTTAAAGCCTAGCCAGTCTCATGGGCCCGGTTTCCCGGTTTCTATGGCGTATGTGTTCCCCCCACCCCCAGCTGGACGGGACGACAGTCCATCGCAGCGTTACTCAAGAAACACGAAGAAAGAGTGAGAGAAAGTTGGGGCGAAAGAGTACAACAGGGGTTGCCACCACCCCCTGCCGGAGCCTCGTGGAGCTTTAGGTGTTTTTGCTCAATAAACACACACAACGCCTGGTCTGGGAATCGAAACCGCAATCCTCCGACCAATGAGTTCGCTGCCCTGACCACTGGGCCATTGCGCCTGCACTATTGATATTAGTACCATACATGTATTGGGATCGGTGTACATGTTTATATCTGTCTCATTAAAATATACAGTTATGTTATGTCATGCCTGCGTTAAAAAAATCGATATTTACCTAGTTACTTTTTAAGTAAAATACCTGAATGTTAGATGCTGCTCTCCATTCGTAATTCTATCGAAGATGGTTGCCCCAAAATATTAAATGAAAGTATTTTAACTGGTTATTATTTTCCCTTTATGTAATACTTTTAGCTAAACAATGAGAGAGAGGCGACTTTGAAATAAAGAACATAATAATTGTAATAGAATGTCTTCGAAGTTGATGTCTTCTAAAAATAATAACAAACACACAAAAAGACTTACTATAGGGAAAACTTGGAAAATAAATTTTATGTTCTTTCCCAATGCTGGCATCTCTCTTCTGTGCATGAGCTAATAGAAGCAAGTGAAATCATCAGTTTATTATTTTATCAGTAAGAGGTTCCCATATGACTTTCTGTTCATATATATTCCTGTATATTTAACGTGGAATTGTGAACAGTTAATTCAAATCAGAGTCAATGATTTTTATTGCACCACCATCAATGATGGATTTCTAATGACTCTAACAGTATTTTCCTCTCTTCATTCTCTTCCCAGTTTCCTCACCTCAAGTGTCTGACGAAGAACTATGTGCAAAACGTTATAACTCTTTCTAGATAAATTTTACTCTATAACATTTATGTCTTCTTTGAGCAACAACTTAATAGGATTAACTATGAACGTCTCTTGTTTTTGTTCTTGTTTGTTACTCGCATTTTCAATCTCTGGCTTACAGACCTGTTGTCTTTTTTATTCAGAAAAAATAACCGAAATAAGATGGGAGAAAATATACGAGACGAAGTGTATGACTATATAAAAAATAAATGTAAAAAAGAGAAAAGGAAAAGGAAGACATAATAGCTAAAGTAAGTGTATAGATAAGAATAATAGAGAAGGTATAAGAAAGAATATAAAATAAAAAGAAATATACTCGTGCTTACACATATAAATTGAATCTGAAGAAAGGAGAGACACAAGATGAATAAAAGTAGAAAAGACAAAAGAACGAAAATGATAAAAGAACATTTGAAAAATATAGACACAGGAATACTCCAAAGAGAAAAGATTCATTAGTAAGTACTTCATACTAATAAGGTTTATTGTTGTTTTGTCAAGTTAAACTAAAGAACATAATTCCGATCCTATTACACTTATCTCTCCTGTAAAGTATATAGTAACAAGTTTTACTCGCCGTAGGGCGAGTAATATTAGAAATATACTTCTGCCACTGCGTGTAATATCAGGCAGTCACACAGGTACAAAAATTAAGAATTTACTTCTTTCAAGTTTCTCGATACTTATAGAAAACATGAATGTTACATTAGGAGTAATGTTGGGAACACAATTTCCCTCATGGGTAATATCATTTAGTGTTACAACTATAATTATTTGATAGGTAATCAAAACTATTGTCATTAATAGTATATATTTATTGCACATATACAAATCTCTTATTTAGTTTGGTTTTAATTGTCTAAATATTTACGTTATTTTGTACGAGCTCGTCAAAATTCAGAAAAGAAAATTTATAATTATTGTACCTATGAAATAATAACCACAATGATCAAACATCATCTGTTACAAGACATGTAATATTCTAGTATAATATATAAAAAAATCAGTGAACAAAAAATTTCAACTTCTTTTCTGTCATCGTGAGAAAATTTATACGGAAATGGTTATAATTTACAGAAATGTCTTTTAAGACACATAGTGTAAAGAAAATGTTTGAGACACTTGAAACAATTTCCAAAACAGTTCAAGTTTATTTGGAAAATAACTGAGTTGTTACAGAACTGCTTTTAAACAGCTTAACTTGAAAAAAGTAATAGTAACTACCAGATATCTGTCATCTTTTAGGAAACCACGACATAAACCACGATTTATACGAACCCTCAACAAAACCCAATAATCGACCTCTGCATATACATTCAGATCCCAGTCATCCAATAGATATTAATTAAAAATTCCTATAGCTATATGTAATTTTATAAAAATTATTTTCAAGTGACTGTCTATGAGGTCGATAAGAGTAGAAGCAGGCCAACAACGAAGTCTGTGCCATTTGAAAAACACAGCAGCTGATAGCTTACCTGCTACAATAAAAAAAATGTAAATTTTAGTGTACGGTGGATTGAACCAGGTTGGAAATACGATCTGGTTCAACTAAATTTTGCCTAAATAAAGTTATAAAATTCATGGCAAAATAGCTCCCCTCTTTCAACAGTGACCCAGCTGTTTCAAATGCTTTTGATAGGTCACCCATTACCCACTTCTTACAGTCATATACCAGGTAAGACAACACACATAAATCTTCACTTTAATATCTGTAGGGAAACCACGTTGAGACCACAAGCGATTTTCCAATTTCCATACTATATTCCAACATACATACATATATACATACATACATACATAATACATACATACATACATACATACATGCAACCATACATACATATAGCATATATAAAACACTGCCTAAATACCAATCTTGAGAAGTTAGGCTTATCAAAACAAGAAAGGAGAAAGTTAATTCGAAGACTACAGATCCAATCCATCATTGGAACTGTAAACATCTGTAAAACTTTCCAGAGGCTTATCATTTAAATATATATGAGCATGTCTAGATATGCAGCTATATGCACGAGAATACATACATAAAATATACACATCTGCGCATATATACAAAGCAATGGTTCGGTTCAATGTACTTTACTTGAAATAGTCTGAGAGTAAAAATACAATCAGCTATGCCCCTAGAGGAGCGAAGACCACACTGAGACTCAGACACCATACATACATACATACGTAATACATAAATACATACATACACACATACATACATACATACACACATACATACGTACATACATACACACATACATACATACATACATATATACATACATACATACATACTGAAATTCCAATGAAAGAGCCTGGGATCTAGGTTAGAAATCCACTCTTTTCTATTGGTATGAAATCTTGAAGTAAAACTCAATAATGACATACATATATAGATACAATATTACGAATACAATCTTTAAGCGGAGCAATTAAAATATACGAAACTTCATTCAAGTTCAAAATGTGACGTTGATTTTGCTATCAACAAACCAAAGACTTCAAATAATTAAAACTTGAAGAGAATATATATATATATATATATATATATA
>NC_068984.1:42492082-42494158 GCF_001194135.2 Octopus bimaculoides | reverse complement strand
TATTCTATCGGGGTCTTTTTGCCGAACCGCTATGTTACGGAGACATAAACACACCACCATCGGTTGTCAAGTGATGATAGGGAGAGAAACACAGACACACGAACATACACGCACACACACACACACATATATACACACACCGGACTTCTTTCAGTTTCCGCCTACCAAATCCTCTCACAAGGCTTTGGTCGGCCCGCGGCTATAGTAGAAGACACTTGCCCAAGGTGCCACGCAGTGGGACCGAACCCGAAACCATGTTGATGGTAAACAAGCTACTTACCACACAGCTATAGTGACACACACTCAAGACATACGTTCAGAGGCATATTTATTTGTATATACTAGTATATTGACATATTCAGTAACAGTCATTATACGGGCGTGTGGCGTGTACGAGGTGTGTAATAGTTCTCCTTGTATAACACATACACAAGCATATATTCACTCAGACACAATTGATTAAACCGTTTCCATCAATTGTCAAGTAGTTTCCTCATCGAACCCAGAGGGACCAAAGATAAGACCCTTTTAACCGAACGCAAACTCTCAGGAGATCAGTATCACAATACACATTTGCTTGGTGCTCCACCGTTTCTGCTGCTGCTGCTGCTACTACTACTACTACTACTACTACAACAACAACAAATGCTGTTGATCCTACTACTACTACAACAAATGCTGTTGATACTACTACTACTACTACTACTACTACTACTACTACTACTACTACTACAACTACTACAACCTCCTTTAGCAGCCTAGATACCTATCAATTTACCGACAAAATAAACAAATACACACTTGGTGGCCCAAACTGTAAAAGATAATATTCCCTTCCTTCTACTGTTACCTTCAACAAACTTCTTCACTGCTGCCGTCACTCACTTCTACCAAAGGTACCACTAAAAGCAGCTGTTAGGTGGCTATATGAATGGCCCTTATTTTTATTTATTTATTTATTTATTTATTCATTCATTTATTTGCCTTAGCTGAAACTGATATTGCGGATTTCTAGAAATGTACTAAGTGTGCCGTAGCGCATTATGGAAGGATTTAATCGGTGCTAATACTTATGAGGGCTGAGGTGATGCTACTTGCAGTATCTGACAATAATGGTGATGATTAGATGATCATTGTAGTGTTGTTCTGGTTGATGGTAATAACAACGATTGTAAGAACGTAGGTAAATGTGTTGGTTGCTGTTTATGCTGCTAATGAATTTTTTTTTTCTTTGCGACAGGGATGAAGGCTGTGGCAGTGGTGCTCGTGGTGCTCACTGAATTGTTGCTGTTGGCACTCCGTCGCTAACGACGCCGAGGGTTCCAGTTGATCCGATCAACGGAACAGCCTGCTCGTGAAATTAACGTGCAAGTGGCTGAGCACTCCACAGACACGTGTACCCTTAACGCAGTTCTCGGGGATATTCAGCGTGAGACAGTGTGACAAGGCCGACCCTTTGAATTACAGGCACAACAGAAACAGGAAGAAAGAGTGAGAGAAAGTTGTGGCGAAAGAGTACAGCAGGGTTCGCCACCATCCCCTGCCGGAGCCTCGTGGAGCTATTGGTGTTTTCGCTCAATAAACACTCACGACGCCCGGTCTGGGAATCGAAACCGTAATCCTATGACCGTGAGTCCGCTGCCTTAACCACTGGGCCATTGCGCCTCCACGTTCACTGAATTACACAATGACAAAAAAAAAGTAAATGATTTTAACAGTAATTATGGTAATAATGATGATTAGAGTATTGCTAGTGATGTTACAGATAGAAGAGATGTTGATGAGGGTGTTCATAATGGTGTTACGGAAGATATTTTTTTTAATAATTGAAGTGCGGTTGTTAAAACACGCGTCAGTCCTAATGAAGCATTCGAGCCCTAACCGTCCCTTTTCGTTTTCTTTTTTTTTTTTTTCATGCATAGTGTATCTTCTTTCATTAATTCCGCACATGCCGTGCCAAAAACTGATCAGTCATTGCCCGGTTTTTGTATCATGTTAACTTTTCTATGGAAAGAGGTTCCAAATACCTTTCTCAACCACTATTCGATTTTGTAGAATATATATATATATATATAT
>NC_068984.1:42488949-42491576 GCF_001194135.2 Octopus bimaculoides | reverse complement strand
TATATATATATATATATATATATATATATATATATATATATTCATTTTCTATGATCAATGTTTAATGAAAAAATGATAATAGTATGTTGAAGTCCAGAAATATTGATTTGAAACTCTTCTCGTTCCCTCTTGAATAATATATAATAAAAAAAAAAACAGTACAGTGAAATGTGTTTCATAACAAAATATCTCCAGAATGACATATGTGAAGTTCAAAGTGTATTTAAGTTTGTCCAGACTTTTGCTGACATTCAGTGATTGCTGGTACCGGGCACATTGTAAACAGTACACCTAGCCCTACCTCTAACGTAATTTCAGACTCAACACTTTTATGTGATGATATGTTTTGTCAATATTAGGGATTTGTTTTACGTCGTCTAAGTTTGTGCGTTTCTTCCGTTCGATCGGACAACGCCCGTAACGTTTAGATTCCAATCTACAAAAAAAAAACAAAAAAAAACTGGAACAAAAGGAGTGAAGTTGAGACCCGTATTGTCTATTTTTTAAACTGTTTTTATATATTCCTTTGAACTACCGAAGGTCAGTAATTGTAAGATAAACACGATCAGAGAAAGGGTACTCAGTGCTCTTGTTTGTTAATTTCTTAAACTTTGCTTTGCTTTATTTCCGAGACATTACACTAAATATTGATTTCTTTCGGAGAAATAAAGTTTTTCTTAAGAAATTGATAGTTTCGTTCCTTCAAACACTATCAAAATACCTTTTATCGAGTTAATTGAATGTAAATGACTATAACCGGGATTTAAATCAACTCGGAGACATATCTCATGAACTCATCTCGCTATAAACGGAGCCATCATATAGCACATAACGTCATGCAGGGCTGGATTTATAGTGGAGTGAAGGGGGAAATTGCCCTGGGCATCTAGATATTGGGGACCCCTGCTACGAATGGTATATAGCACTCAATACAGGATGCCCACACATTCCAGTAATCAGGCATGTCGGGGCTTTCTTTCAATATACAAAGGTGTATTGATTTCTTAAAAAATGTAATGGATTCTCTTTTATGATAAATAACCATAGATTTTGCCACCTAAGAGGAACCAATGCATTCAATTAAATGATAGTTTATACCCAGTCTCAAAGCAGCTTACAATTCAATTACCAAGGGAAATTGTAACTGCTTTTGGGACAATGACAAAGACAAGAGAAACAACAAAATGCTCCTGAAAATGTATGTATGCATGTAAGTATTTATCTGTGTGTGTGTGTGTGTGTGTGTATGAACTTATATAAAGATAAAGAGATTGATAGAAAAATGTTATTGTCTCTAGGCCAAATTCCTTCTTTTCGACGCAGGACTGATCTTGATCTTGGTTTGACCTATAGCAGTTAAAGGCGCGCACGTGCGCGCGCGCGCACACACACACGCACACACACACACACACACACACACACACACACACATTTCTACTTCTAAACCTATTTCAGTGAGGCATTGGAAACTGTTCTTATTTTATGAAGCAAGTAAGTGTGTTTTAAAATTTAAAGTTTGAATTTAGTTTTAATTATTTAACTACATCTCTCAACAACTAAAAGCATTCTGTTTTGGTTTCAGAATTATTGCAAATATATTCAGATATCTCATTAAATCGAACCTTTTTTCTTTCGTATTTTTACCTATATTTTTTGTCATTCTGTCAAACACTTGGAATTATTATATGGGAGTAGGGCAAAATTGGCAACTGGGTCAAAATGAATAATTTCTGATTCCTTGCTATTTTCTTTCATTTTGCACCATTGCATCATCTTTGGGAGTAAAATTTGGTCAGCATAAGTTACGTAGTTGGTAGTAAAAATTGGTCAGTAGTTTACATAGTTGTTGTTGAAGTTGAGAGTTTGAAACATAGGTGACAGGTACTATTCGCAAGAAATTTTCCCTCAAATTTAACCCGATTAATTGATGCAGCTAATAAAATATCTAGATAATTTTTGGTGAAGAAACTATATTGAAGAAGCTATAGAGAATATTTTATGTTCAGTTTTTAGATTTAGTTGAGTTTTATTAATTTCATATTATGTGCTATTTTTCCATGATCCTCTTTCATTTGACCAAGTCATATTAAATTTTGTTGCATTTTTTATTTTTCTGATGTGTAAGGATGGACATTTATGTGTATGAGTCATTTTTCAAATGTAATTCGGAGAAATGGAAATGCAAATTTACTTCATCTTGTTCTACCCATTCTGCCTCACCTAAATTCTTTTATATGCTCTAAGAGAACAGTGATAATTTTCTGAAAGAGTGTTCCGAATATTTTATAGGCTTTACTGTATTTAGAGAAGGCCTTTACTTGGCTGATATAGTCTTTGCAAATATATTTTCTTCAAAGTCAAAAAAGCAATAAATATTACTCATTGTGCTCCACTCACCCCTACTGGAAACTGGAAAAGAAAAATTTCGGAAATAGCTGTTTGAATTTTCCCGTTTTTGTCGGGATCTCCCTACCACCCGCCATTTTTTTTTTTCACGCATTACAAAGCAACGAAGGGAAGACGTTTTAAAAGAGGAATTTTTAAAATCCATGTCTTTAAATGTTGACGTCTTCACCCTCTCTCTCTCTCTCTCACACACACACAAACACATGCACACAGACACAGAC
>NC_068984.1:42476420-42488769 GCF_001194135.2 Octopus bimaculoides | reverse complement strand
TTTTACGTAATTTTCTGTCATATCTTATTCTTTATTTCGAAACATTTGTAACTCGCATTAAAACAAAGAAATCTGACACCCACTCTTCCCTCCTTCATTGTATTTTTCACAATGAAGGAAAAGTCAAACGCTGCAAGTGGATGTGTAAATATGAAACTTGAATTTTTAAAAAGTGTATCTATAAAGCGACATTTTCAGTCATTTATTTAAACTTTCTCTGCTAACTCATCAAATTCAATTATTTGAAATAGATAGGTTTTGAGAATTAAATTTTGTCATTTTCTAAGATTTTAATTCTTGTGTATAAGGGGCCTACCGAACTTGAAGTGACCTGGCCTCGCCATGTTTTAAATCCGGTCCTAGCGTTATTTTCATGCTTTAATGATATGATAACGTACACACATACACACGCACGGACACACATACACACACACACACACACAAGCACACATAAAGAAACCCATATCAATACATAACAGGTGCATGTACATAGTCACACAAACCCATACACATAAACATATTCAAACACGCACACATAAGGAGACATAGACATACACACAAACACACACACACGCAGAAACACACGAACATGTGCATGCAAACACATAAAGATGCAGAATACATTCATACAAACGTACACACACGCATACATATATATATATATATATATATACATACCGCACACACAGACACACGCATACATACATATGTGTATACACATGCACACTGACGCACACACAAATAAAGAACGCAGCTCCGATAACCAACGGAGTCAACAACTGTTGCAGAGCTTGCAAGAAGCAACAGAAAGAAAGAAATAATACATGAGTAGAAATTAAACCGATTAGTGTGTTAATTAATAAGGCATAAAACAGAAGGACTCTCCTCAGACACAAACTATATATATTCAAATTTCGATAAATGTAAACAAACAATGTTTGCTTCTAGAAGCATTGAGATATAGATAAAGAAATAAATTCTTCTCCAACGCAGAAATGATGATAGAACAGCAGGAGCAGTTTAAAATGTCTATATTTTGCGGGAAAATTCGTCAGCAACCAGCCATGAGGCACGAGCTCACATCCCTTTGATTACCAGTCAAGTGCTTTACGAATTAAGCTAAACTATCAACTGACAAATTAATCCGAAATTTTTTAACTTATAAAGCTAACATATAAGACGCTGGAAGTTAATTTCAAATTACGATAAATGTAAACAAACAATGTTTGCTTTTAGAAGCGCTGAGATGTATTGTAAGATACAGATAAGGAACTAATTTATGTAAGTATGTATATGTTATTGATAACACCTAGAAGACGGTGAATTTTCCAATGACCAAAGTGAATGGAGCTTTGGCCAGCAGGAACTAGTGTCATCAGACAGATTGCTATTTCCAGCAGGTTGAGCGACTACATAGACACTCCTTTGGTACGCTTTGAGACCAGCCGGCATACATCGATGTCACTGTACATTAGACAAAACATAACAAAGCAGTGATACAGCAAGCAGACCGGTCGATACTCTCGTCTGTGAGAAAACATCTTTCTTATGATTTCTATTTGACAGGCGGTTGATGTAAGAGGCGGCGTGAGGTGTAAGTTATGTGAGAGAAAAGACAAGCAGTGATTCGGTTACACATACGGATATTCTTACGTAATCACAATTATAATAAGGTTTAGTGAAGTTCTTGTTCTGTGCAAAATATAGAAAAACTGGGAACTTGGCTTGCCATTTCTTTACCGCAACTCAACAACTTCCAACACATGCAACTTTCTTAATGGTGATGATTCGCAAGTAAACCCTGATGAGGCAGACCATTGAGTAGAAGCATCTGATCATTTTGCTGATTCTTCGTCTTCCTTTTTTTTTCTCAGGCGTAGTGTATCACATAACCTAATGTTTTTCACTTTTTAAGACGGTAGTGTATGTGATGTGAAAGAGACTCGTATTTTTAATTGATAGAGTGACCAGGTAGAATACACCTTATTAGTTCCAAATAATTGAGGTTAATTTCTTCTTATTGCTTAATACTACAGATGGTTCTGATCAAGCAGATCTATAACCAAAAGTGTCATCAAACTATGACTAATCTGTCTTATATATCTATGACAACTTTATTTGATGTATAATCTCTTTTCTAAAGACGATGTAGTTTTAATTTGGCTACTATTTCTAGCAGGCCAACAGATCACATAGAGGCTCCTTCGTTTCTTGTTTCTCATTGGGGTAAGGTTCCAAATTATAGGAGATAAGAACAGATATTTCAATCTACTGATGAATAGAACTGCTGCCTATGCTTTTAATCTCCAGAAGATGAAAGGTAAATTAACTAATGAGTGACTTTTAAACTACATCAGTTGCAAACTTGAGTGTGTATAATATTAAAAATCTTGAACATGCTTAATGAAATTTGACCGACATTTTGGCTTGTTTTACGAGAGTAGCATCAATAAGCTATAAATTTACTGCTCCATCCTGGGATTAGCATAAAAAAGAAAAAAAAAACAAAGAAAGAAGAACCACATTTTGAGTACTATAAAGAACACGTTAAAGATTCAGCAAATGGAAATCCGAATCAGTTCGAAGATATTTAAATTAACTTATACTACTTTTACTTTTAAGAAAGCTACAAACGTATCAAAATTCCTTCCCCAACTTCCGCAGATCAAAGGAATTTCCTTCACTTAATGCCATAATAAATGATAGATGTTCAATACATATTTCAACCATAAAATATTTATTAGCTTTTGCGAAATTTCATGCCGAGTGGCAGACCGAAACTATAACTGCAATTCTAAACTAGATTTTTTAATTCACTGACTGGACTTGAAAAGTGATTGCACTTCAGCTAAATGATCATCTGCTAAACATTAAGATTGAAAAGAAAAAAATCAAAAAAAAATCGTTTAAGTTCTTAATACAAAAATATCGATAATTTCAACCGTACTCTTCTGTTATAGAATGCCCACAGACTTTCTAAATTCCACGAATTATCTCTGTAAATAGTCAACAAATCAAAAATGAAGCGTTTTCCTCAATGAGAGAAAAGAGTTTAGGCACACAACCAGAGTTAATCCAATTATTAGTAACCCTACTGTCGTAACACAATTTTGAGATAAGATTTAGTAATATTAGTGGAATATCAAAAGATGGCCATCAACACAGGAAAGCCTATGAACAATTTTTGAATAGATTAATGGATGTTAGAATACATTCAATTCTTGTCGGTAGCTAAACATTTTTAGCAGCCATCTCTTAGTTAAACAACCTAAAGTATTTTTAATAATGTAATGTATACTGTTATTGACGCTATTATATTTTTAATGATGTTTTAACATAGTCACGTAGCAAAATCTGAAAATGTAGATCACGAAACAAAAAATCCTAACCTCCAACTTAGATTGAATATGGTTTTGTACTGAATGTTTTCGTTATGCAACTAATTTTGAAGTATTCGGGGTGTAGGTGAAACTAGGAAGAGAATTTATCGAAATATTGTTGATTCTAATCAGTGGCAAGACAACAGTCTCTAGCACCGGAAGACACACATTTAGCGCTCTCGGCATGACAGAATAGAGGAAATTTGCTCTCCTCACACCTGCACCCCAGATGGCAGCTCTCACTCGCCCCTCCTCTTATTATGCCTCTACTTCTAATTCAGTCTTTCACAATTTACAACAGCACATGCCTTAGAATATGACGTTGCCATTACTGTATATTTCCAAGTGACCTATGATTCCAGGCGAGACTACACCAGCTTTGTTTCAGATATAATATAACCCAGAAAGAAATTATCGAACTTTGTCGCTATTTTTAACTGTGTTTTGAAGGGAATTTTACACGCCCCCCACCCCACCCCACACACACAAGAGCTGAGACTTTGAAATGAGTAAAAATTTTTCGTGAGCAATTCAGAGTCAAAAGAATCAGAAGGAAGAAATAATAGTCTGGTCCTTCATGGGTCGTCCTTATTTGTGAGATCGATGTAGGTTACATTCAACTTCAATGTCAATGGCTTAAATTATACAGGAAATGCGCTTACGAAGAGGGTATACTAAAGTGGCGAGGAAAAGTTTGGCAAAGTGAATGAACTGGCATGAGACAGAATACTGTGACGAGAAGAGCAGAGACTGGAATTTCGTGAAAGTCTGAACTGAGGTAGTATGTATCTAATTAATGATGAACTATTTGTAGTAACGATACAATATGTAGAAAGAGGAGCCAGTCTATTTTTGAACAAGTTGGAGACACGTGGTTTTTCCTTTAAGATGCGATAAAGCAACGTGTCTCACTTGTTGGTGGCTGACAGGATTTAAAAAGGGAGCAGACAAATAGACATGCTTTAAAAAATAAAACGGTTTGAAATTTTTTTAACTTGTCCAACACTACGGTGAAGATATTTTGTCCTATCACCAATAATGAGAGAAAGGGATAGAAAAATTTTCTTTAGTATTTGGGAGTGGGGTCTGGTGTTTGTCATTTTCAAACTGTTGCAATAAAGCATGTTTGTATGGATAGCAGCAACACCGTTATCAGTCATGCAAGCTGTGATTGGTTGTAGGTCTTACTTGATATTTGTAATCCGCAGCTGATTAGAAATGAAGTATGTTTACCTCTGAAGAGAGAGGATACTTTTAATGATGCAATTTCAGCTTTGTTTAGTATATGGCGCCACTAAGAAAGATCACCAGATATTATGAAGTCCAGAATTTGTAATGAATTAATTGCAGGTTGTTGGATATCGTTTAGTTGATGTAAAACATGACTTGATATAAACCATGAATTCTTGAAATATGCTAAATTTTAAAACACTATTGGAGGATTGTTTCCACTGTTAAAAGAGACGGTGCATGTTTTTGAGTACTCTAACTACGATGACATTTGTAAGTGGAAAGTAGAGAAGGAATAGAAAATAGTATCATTTGCTAACAAGAGAATGTTGGTAGATGACAACAAGTGGGTCGCTACTTTACGACATGAGCGACATGAACTCCGTTTCTCGCAAATCGTTAAACGAAAGGTGAGAGACGTGAAATAAAAAAAAAACTGAGCTTGGAGATTCTCATATTATTCATGCTTAAACGCCTTGCTGATATAAAGTCCAGCAGCATTGTAAGAGTATCTTCTCTTTGCAATGATCTAAGACATTCATAGTAATACAAAAAAGATACTTTTCACTGAAAAGGTAAAAAAAAGAAACTGAGTGAATAACATAATGAAGTGATCGTTTGTGAGTAATAAATTCATTAATGCTGTTTAGGAAGAGCACTTAATTCAGCATATCTCAGTTCCATAAACTAGCAAGAATAAAAATGCAATGATCTCAGAATTTCACTTACGATAATATGTTATTCTATCCAAAAAAAAGGTTGTTTCTCTTCCGCTTAATGCTTAATCCAAAATTTTAAAAGTTCCCGTGGCTTGCAGAGACAATATACCTCAGAATGTCACACAATATTCTCAAGATAAATTTTTAAATATATATAAATAAAATAAGTGACATTTTAATCATAATCGCTTTTTATTTTAGTCAAAAATCTACCATCCAATAGCTCTTCACTAGTTTGTGGACGAAGGATGAAGTGAATAATTTTAACAGTAAATTACTCTTATGAAATGTTATGTCAGGAATGAATGCAAAAATGTAATAGTTGTTTGATTCTTTTTTTTTTTAACAGAGGAAATGAAAATTTAGCCTGATGGGTGGATGTTGTCGAAATACAAACTAACATGCATTGGGTGGTTAAGTGTGGTAGTTTCGGTCTGTAGGGATGGTAGCAGCGTTCTTTGAAGTTATTGCCTGTAATGTTTGTGATGGGTACTATGATGACGGTGATGATGGGAATAAAATCGGTTAGAAAGGATGTGATTGAAATGTCCTGATTAAGTACACTGACGGATACAGGGAGGTTTTATAAATTAGCAGTTAATAGACTTACATAACCATAACTACACAACAAAAACGCCAGTATATACAAGCATCTGCATGTAGTTTGCTGTCATGCAGAACACATGCGACAACTGGGACTGGCACAGAACAAGGATATACCAACGGAGAAGGCGGGAAATTGTGACCAAAGTGATTCGTTACATTACGGAGGAATAGCATGTGATTAATTCAGTCGTGTTAGGAAGCCAATGTGCTTAGACAGCATGGGGAGACAACTGAGCAAAGTGGGAAATTGAACCAGCCAGGTTGCAGTTTCTCCTAAATGTAGTATATTTTGAATGTGCACTCCCGATTCAAAGGGAATGGAGTGACACTGCTAAATGCTGCCATAAATACAGAGGAGTGTGTTCTGGTGATGCGCAAGTTATCCTTTGCAGAGTACGGCTGGTGGCGCAACCAGGTTCTGAATATGGTTGTCGGCACACTAAAGCAACAATTTAGCGATATCAATGGAATGAGAATTAAAACAAAGTTGCACCCTGTTGTTTTCTACAAGACAGATAAAATAGGATAACACAGAAGAGTAAGGAGAAGAAAACTAAGGCCCAGACCGTATGCTGCTAATGATTTGAAGGCGCAGGTAGAGTTGAAGAAAGCACCTGTAATCCCAAGCCATATCGCAATGCCAAAGTAACGCTCTAACCTTTTAGCATTGTCTAACTTAACAAAAACATAGTTATGATAGTTAAGTTGCCGATGCCTTCGAAAGGTAATATGGAGTGAAGACGTGAAAGAAAAGAACTAAAGAAAGGAATTAAAATATAAAAAAAAGTATTGTGTGAGGCCAGAGTATGGTAGTGTACAGGTCTTCCAACAGAGGAGGAAAGTCGTAGATTTTCAGCTAGGTCTATTATATATTATCTGACTCCAACGGATTTAGAAAGAATAAGAGAGCAGTTAACTGGACAGGGAGACAGAAAATAATATTTCTTTATAGCCATAGAAGATACATGTGAAAGAAAGACCAAAATTGAAAGCAAAGAATAAATCTGCAACAAGTAGTAAGACGAAATAGTTGGTACATCGTTCGAGTGGTTACAATGTAGCCACTTTGCTGAAATGGCTGTATGCATAGCGGAGATATAAAGTGTGTCAGAGTATGTGAAAAATATAAATAAAATAAAACGATATTCTGTGGTAGTCTCATTGCTTTCCGACAGCGTTGGATGGAGTAATACTGCCAGAAGGTGGCAAAATTACCGTGATCACCAACATACAGTTGAGGAAAGTATGCCCCGCAGTGTAATACACAGTCTATCCCCACCTCTCTCTCTCTCTCTCTTACACACACGCGCATATATACGTGTATATATATATATATATATATATATATATATATATATATATATATATATATATATATATATATATATATATATATATATGATATATATGTATAGTCCTGTACCCAGACATGCATCCATATATATACATGTAGATGTAGGTATGTACATACATGTACGTATATATGCATATACTCACCTATTATTTGTATCATTACATGATCGAACACACGCGTCAACCTTGCAAGTAAGAGAAGATTACATTGTTTTACACTATTTTATTCCTTTGGAATAATACCAGTGATATCTTCCAAACATGTGTCAGAAGAAAACGAATAACACCTGCGTTTAATTCTATTTATGTGTGTGTGTGTGTGTGTGTGTGTGTGTGTGTGTGTGTGTGTGTGTGTGTGTGTGTGTGTGTGTGTGTGTGTTACTTTGTAGTCTGTGCTTGTTCCCCACCACCGCTTGACAACCGGTAGAGTACGTACCAGGCTCAAAAAATAAGTACTGGGTTCAATTCATTCGACTAAAAGATTCTTCAAGACTATGTCCCAGCATGTCCGCAGTCTAATGACAGAAATAAGTGAGAAATAAAAGATGTATTTTATGATAATTTTCTAAAACCAAGACTTCTTTCTATTCATGATAAATGTAATACTTTTTGTGCGTTTTTCAGGGGTGCCTTGTAGATGCTGTCATTAATTTTTGTTGGTCCTGTTGTTTTCCTGTCCAGCCGCTTCAATCTTAAATTCCAATTGAGAATATTAATGACTGGTATGGCTAGAGTATTGATACATGTTACCTTATTTGATCTTTTGGATCGATTTTAATTGTTAATCTAATTTGAAGGTGTGTTCGTTAATTCTTTTTCTGAAACGTGAGGAAAGACTTAGACGATAACAACGCTACTTCTATGCTTGCAGGCATCTTAAGTTTTATCAGGTATGGACGATGAATCGTAGCGATTAAGGCGCAGATCACATATTAGCACAACAAGACTTTTACTATATCAATCGAAGCTAAACAGCATTCAGTATCACCCATGTAGAGTACTTTTCTAGTGAATGATCAACCGCCAATAAATACGTGCATAGTTGACAGGTTTGGTGTGGAAGAATATTTCTCTCTTTGCTAGCTAGATCTCTCTACGGATCTGACTGGATCTCTCTATGCTAGCTGGATCAGCCTTTTCAAGTTTTGATCCAAATTAAAACCAAGATATTTGGTACTTTACTACTCGTTTTTCTTATTCTTTGTAAATTTTATCAAATCAGGACAGGGAAAGTGGTCTTGTGATGTTTGTTCTTGTTGTGGTTGTATTTTCTTCCATATTTCACAGAAGTGATATTATTTGTGGTTATTTTTTAGTATGTTTCCCATATGGTTACCGTATTGTTGGTTATTTAATCTAAATGCTTCACTCTTTCAGCCTTTCAGCTGTGATTGGTTCCGTGTGTAACATCAGTGAGAACAGAAGGTAGTTTCATTCTTATCCTAAATAATTCCCTTATCATCTATGATAGTATGAAAAGTGATGATTAGACACTACTTTGTTAAAGACACGGGTCCGACGTTCTACGTTAGAACTCACAAATCTGCCCTTGAACTAATCCTCGGTCCCAAGGATCCAACTTAACACTTAGATGATCAACGTTGAACTCACCGTCTGAGTCTATGATCGGATCAAGAGATACTGGCAACTTTTCAGGAGCTAAGAAGGAGCTTCTGCAATATTTAATCCTGTTCGAATTGCTGGAGAATGTGTGCTAGCATCTACAGCTGATCGAAATTTTTGTAACTTACTTCACAAGGAAACACGCCTCTATTAGATTTCACCTGATATATACGTACATCTTATAATAATTCTACTTGTCACTCCATTACTTAGCCCGTCCGTAACGCTTCCACGTGATTAGTTGAAGGGATGGGGTGGGGGGAATGAGAGGTGAGGGGAGGAGAGATGAGGATGTGATGAGAGGGGAGAATAGGGAGAGATGGTGGTGAGTGAAATGTGTAATTTTTTTAAGTAAGGCTTTTTCTCTGTTACTTAGCCCACCTGTTACGCTTTCACGTGACTAGTTGAAAGGAAAGGCGAAGAGCAAAAAAGAAAAAGGAGAGAGAAAAAGCGAGTAAGGTGAAGGGTGAAAGAGAAAGGGAGAGTGTTATGTATTAAGTCTATACAATTGTGCATGTAATATATAAAGTGTATATACAAAGTGCATTAAGTATTCATCGTATTCCGATTTCCTTCACTTTTCAGTGATTAGCAGATGAGCGACTATCTTTCTATACAGACACAACGCAGGCTCTGCTTTCAGGTTTTTTGGGAAAAGGTTTCAGAAATAACCCAGTAAGTTTACTATTAACTCCATGAAATATTCACGGGTTCTGTTAGTATATATGTGTGTGTGTGCGCGCGTATGGATTATGTATGCATGTATATATGTATGTAGATACGTATGTATGACCGTATGCATATGTGTGCATGGATGTGTATATATGTGTGTGTGCGTGTGTGTGAGTGTGTGTGTGTTTATTTACATACATGTGTCTATGTCTATTTACAAGGATAAAAAACTATTATTCACTTCCTTCAGAACCAATTGAAAAACCTGCCAAAGAAACACCATTAGACCTCCTTTCCACTAGACCACAAAATATGAATGACAGAGCTATTCCGTACAGATTACGTCATCAAATGTTTTGCACGAAAGATGCATAAAAAGTATTGGAGAGAGAGAGAGAGAGAGAGAGAGAGAGAGAGAGAGAGAGAGGTGAGGATGGAAACAGAGAGAAAGAAAGCAGACAACACCATCCATATTAAACAATATTTAGATTCAGTTATTTTGAGGCGTTTGAAGGAACCTTGGCATTTCATCACAGCATAAAACTGGGACGTAGATAAAAAGAATAAAATTATAGAGCCATTATCCTAAAAAGGAATAACATTCCACCAACAAAATCGACTTTTAAGCTTAGATTTCTACAAACACCACCCTGTTTATAGTATATTAGTATAGTATTTAAATGTGAAGCAAATTATAATAAAGAAAAATTTGAAGAATTATTAGCCATCATTATGATAAAAAATATCAATGATATCGTCTCTTTATATTCGCATTTATTTCACACACGTATGCATATATGTACAAGCATAGGAACAATATGATTTATGAGCCCAGATATTCTTGCAGAATTGTGTAACCTTATGATAAAAAAATAACACTTACTGTGTCAACCAATTATAGAGTAAATTGAAATGTACCATACATACATGCCTACATACATACATACATACATGTACATGGAAATGCGCTTTCTCATCAACATCAATGGTTTCTCTCTCTATCCCTTCTGTTATATGCAATGAATGTTACAATTATCAAGGTGTTGATGGAAATGCGTCTTGTTCGGTAGATAGAGTTACCAAAAAGTATCAAAGTAGGCCTTAAACAATACGGCACCTTGGGCGTTCCTCTTCAAAGACAATACGCATGCCCCACCAATTGGTTATTTTCAGAACTTGTAGTGATAGCAACATTTGAACGATGTGGTTGGTGTGAAGAGAAAATAAGTTCCATTGATATTAAAATCTGCATGATCCTGACAACACCGGGACCCTTCCTCCGAAATGAAGATACCAGCAGTTCTATCTCAATAGAAACGTTACTGTAAGATGTTTAAAACCTTGTACCGTGTATCATATAAGTCACTCGGGCAATATCTGCCAAACAATGACTGCCAAAACTATTACTCCTTTGAATATGTAAATGTAGGGAAAGTAACATTTCATGAGTCGGGAGTACGTGGTACGTCTAAAAGTATTCGACTTTATATTTCCAACCAAAACTAGTATCGCATGGGCAAAATCCCTTGGGTGAGAGGTGACGGGTCCTTTCGTGCACATGTGTGAAATCTTTTGCGCCGGTAAGCCGCGTCGGTTCCCGGCTGTTATTCTTAGAATACCGACAATATTCCATCCGATTCCAGAATTGTTGGATAAAAGTAATATAATAATGGTATGGAGAAAAAAAAATAATTCACTATTGGTATGAACCAATATCAATAGAAAATGTAGGCTTCCTGAGAATAGTATTCCTTATTTAACGTTATGCTTTTATAATCTAAGAGTTGCAAGTGATATTTTCTAGATATTTGGTAAAGAACGTGGTATGTGAAGACTTTAAACGTCCAAGATACGACCAGACATATCGATTGTTTCACATATCTGAGGAAGATATTATACATGTGTCATATAAATTACGTTTTTGTAACCATCACATCTTAGATTAGTAAAAAGAAATTATAAATACATGTGTCATATAAATTAAGTTTTTGTAACCATCACATCTCAGATTAGTAAAAAGAATTTCGAATAAATCAGCATTCAAACAGTATTGTTTTATTTACGGCATACAGATAAATTAGTATAAAAATAATCTGTTCAAATAAGATATGTGCAAGTCAATAAAAGTTTCCTTATGACTACTGTGTACATGCAAGCATTATGAAAACTATTTTGATGTGTCTTGATCATAAATGAGACTGATTCTTGTATGTGGTCAATTCAACTATTTATGAAATATACGAAATTAAATTCCATCCGCTACTTTCATTGTGTATTTATTTATCAATCTATTTATTGCTCTATTTATTTATGTATTATATTTCCTATTTACATCGAAATATTTCTCTGATTCTTTTCAAGATAAGTAATAGGATCCTCCGATGTATTTGCTATACTATTAAATGAATAAAGAAACAAAGCAGTTAAGCTTCAAACTCCCAAGGGCTATAAAATGCGATCATAACAAAAACTATGTTGGCGAATTACAAGCTGAATGCATAGTCTCCTTCTACAGTGCTTCTGTATCTTTTCTACGACGCTTGACAATCAATATGTCAATCGTGACAACCTTGGAAATGACGCTTTTCGAGGATAATACCAGTGCAACAGTGGTTACATAGTTTACGGTTTGAAGGCAAACAAGTCAAAAGCTGTAGCAGATGAAAGAAAGACAGAGAGAGAGAGAGAGAGAAAGAGAGAGAAAGAGAGAGAGAGAGAGAGAAAGAGAGAGAGAGAGAGAGAGAGAAAGAGAGAGAGAGAGAGAAA
>NC_068984.1:42471255-42476410 GCF_001194135.2 Octopus bimaculoides | reverse complement strand
GAGAGAGAGAGAGAGAGAGAGAGAGAGAGAGAAAGAGAGAGAGAGAGAGAGAGAAAGAGAGAGAGAGAGAGAAAGAGAGAGAGAGAGAGAGAAATGTGAGGGGAAACAGAGTGAGTAAAGAAACATAATCAATTAGGTCGACAAAGGCACAAACTCTAGATGGACAACTTGACGGACATGTAAAATACACACAAAATCATGTTAGAATAATCACCAGAAGTATTTTGTTGTTGTTTTTCTCTTCTTCTTCTTCTTCTTCTTCTTCTTCTTCTTCTTCTTCTTCTTCTTCTTCTAAATATTTTTCCGTTTCCGTAAGGTGCAATTCACAACATAGAATATGATGTGGACCCAACATCGGCCAATCTGCTTTTGCCCTTTGCCCTCTTTCTACGGCAAAGACAACAGCTTCACTAATTTGGAGGATGGATATATTTCGCAAAGCTCTTCTAGCGTTGAGAAGACTCTGTAGCTTAGTGTCTGTAACTCAAGAGCTACCAGTGGAAATATTTGTTTTGAAAATATGCCCAATGAATACATTTTCGTACGTAAATTGGCTAGGTAATTAAAAGAATTAATAGAAAGATAGATAGTCTGACACACATGTATACGCCTTTACATATAGACCGAAAGGAAAAAGAAGATAGAGTCAGTGAGAAATACTCGAAGAGGCAACAATTGGAGGCGAAGCGTATGTGTGTCTACTTTAGTTTCTTCGTGGACGTACTGGTAAAAACGGACTCAAAATCTTACGTTTGTGGGTTCGGATCTTGGGCCGGGATCTGAATTATGTCCGCTTACCTGTGATGGCTGTGGATATTTAACATAATATTGTGAATTTAGCTATTTACTGCCATTGTATCTATTTATCTATCTATTTGCATTATGTTCATGACGAAGCAAGGAGCTTCATTTCACTTTGCTGAAAAGAGTACTAGCTTAGAGCGGGTGCAGATTTCTCTCCCTTGAGGTGCGACATACTCCATGTTCTGCTTTATATGGGATGGTCGACACGGTATCTATGTCTGCACATATTTCTCTACATTGGCGCTTCTAAGACAATTAGTGAAAATATAGCATATGTTATTTGGTCCTACACTTTTGCCTGTCACGGCTGTGGATATTTTAGATAATATTGTGAGTTTAGCTATTCATTGTTAGTATATATATCTATCTATCTATCTATCTATCTATTTATCTGTCTGTCTGTCTGTCTGTCTGTCTGTCTGACTGACTGCTGTCTGTCGACCTGTCTGCCTCTGTGTATGTGTGTATGTGTGTATGTGTGTGTAATTACCTAACTTAATGTTAAGTATTACATGCTTCTAAACTATAATGGATAAGGCTGCTTATTAACTAGATATGTAACAATTACTAAAAGTAGTAAAAAAATCAATTATTAAAGGGTTGACCGTCAGGAAATATTTTTATAAATCCATGTTCTAAGAAATTTCTTATACTTTCGATTTCTCAAGTTTATTGAATTTTTTTAACTCCAATTTCTCGCAAATTTAATATTCATTGCATTTACTGCGTCCAATTCATCACAAATTTAAATATTCATTGCATTCACTGCGGAGTATTCCATTTTTGTTTGCAAAGTCTCTCACTTGATCTCTTAAGTTTTCATTCGCTATTTGGAAAACCGACAGTTTATTCCATCAATGTATACGTAATGCAAAAACATTTATTGAATGAAAATTTTTTAAATACCCATATAATTTTTGAATGCGGGATAGCTGTGAGAAGAGCCTAGAAAGTTGGGCAATTACTATTAGAAGATGAGGAGAAAAAAGTCACCGAGATGTACTCGAAACTTGTACTTTCGTCACAGTTTCCAGACACTGTGTACCACTAAGCCAATATATACACAAACAAGTTGCACGAGCGACTTCAACACTGACACACGCGCACGCGCGCACGCACACACACACACACACACACTCGCGCACACACATAGATGCACATACGCACGAATGAAAGGCCATTAATGTGTGCGTGCGTGTGTGGTTGTGCGTGTATGTTTGTGTGTGTGTGTGTGTGTGTGTGTGTGTGTGTGTGTGTGTGTGTGTGTGTGTGTGTGTGTGTGTGTGTGTGTGTGCCCGTTCACTGACAAAACTTCGTACTGCATCACTTTTGTGAAGTTTTGTCAGTGAACAGGTCGCGGTTTCAAAGCGACGGAAATATTTTGATAGAAATGAAATTTTAATGTTGAAGTGAAACTGGTACTACTTAAATACATGTGTTACGTACAAAGCATTTTACGCTGTGTGGACGTATAATGACATCCTAGCCCTAACTAACCCTAAATCTAATCCTAATCTTAACCCTAACAGCTAACCCTCAAATTAACCCTCCCCTTCATACGTAGATGCATCGGAACCTCTGTATTTAAGTAGTGCTGTGAAACTAACGGTTTTTGTGTGTTCTTAAATGGCTTACAAACATCTATGCTGCAATTGTTTTTTTTTCTTCAACACACGCTCTCAGATCACGTCACTTGCTATGCAAGTATATCTCCGTAAATTTTAAAAAATAACTGTGGATAAATGCCAGCAATCACCTTCTCGGGATTTCCAGCATTTGAATTTATAAACAGAAACAATCGGGGGCGGGGAGTGGGGTTGCAGAAAAATCATAATTTCCCAAATTTTCTTTTTTAAAGCATATAAATGTATTTATGGGGAAATACATGCGATTGTGATTAAAGAAGCGAGGTAGGTTGTCTTTGGATGTGCTAGAAACAACAGCCAAATCGCCATTAAATCCCTCTGAAAATATTAACTATTTAAAAAATACTTTTACCGAAAATGCTCTTCCCATGGTTTTGAAGTGCAAAAACAAAAATTTGACCAAAATAGGTCTAGAATGAGATAAAAAAGGGGGTGTAAAAAAGTTTCAAAACATTTTCCATACAAAGATGCCCTCACCCCATCATTTCTTTATAATCGTAATCTATGCCATTTGAAAGGGATTTGTATAAATTTTCAATAAAAGATACCCATCTTCCTGAAAGATATGAGGGGAAAATGTCAGATCGTGTGAATTTTCCAAAACTCCTCTCTCCTCCTCCTCCTCGGAAAAATTCTTTCCTGTAAAACCCTATATACTATGAAACCACAACGTCTAAGCGGTAGTTGCAGAAGCTTTTGTTAAAAAATATCCATTTCTTTTAATGTTATGAGGCAACAAAGTCGGGGGCGTATACACTTGTAGTAATGACGTTTTATTTATACGATTTCTTTCATTTCATGTTTATTTCATTCATTGTTTGTAATGTTCTCTCCCTCCCCCTCTCTCTTTCTCTCTCTCACATACACTCTGCAAAATTTACAGATGGGCTGCTGAATTGAAATCTCTCTGTTGCTTTGAGGGGAAGGTAAAACTTGACAAACTGCTTGTCCCTCTGTTGTTGGACTACTGTAATGTTTGTTTAAAAAAGAGAGATTATGACTGTGATGAAATAATGAAAGCAATATTTGTTAAGCAAGTGATCATTAATATACAAAGAAATAATTAGACATAACATATTAAAATTATTAAAATTGGAAATCAAATGTGAAAATATTATCAAGTGACCAGCAGAAAACTGCCCGGAGGGCGGTTTTTCTGCTAGTAATACTTAATGTTAAATATTACAAGTATATATAATGATGGTCGTCTCTCGTATTCCGACAAATACGGTTCCGTAATTTCTTGCTAAACAATCTGCACATTGTTTGTCGCTCCCCTAATCCATCATTTAACCGGTGTTACTTCATTCATGTCCCCGTAACTTAGCAGTTCGGCAGATAGATTAAGCGCCAGACTTAAAATAAAAATAAGTACTAGGATAAAGTTATCAGATTAAACCTTTGAAGGCGGTGCTCCAGCATGGCCACAGTCCAATGACTGGAAGAACTAAAAGATAAACGAGAAAAGAAGTTTTATTTTAAGATTTAATGGCGTCTTAGTTTGTCTCTGAATATGCTCACACGTTATTGGCAATCCTCCACGATCTGTAAATACAAAATTTAAACTGACTCAACCACATTTACAGGTGTATCAGTTTTTATGATGTGACTTACCTGATAAAAGGAACCAATATCTTAATACCGATTAATTCATTGAAAGTGCGTGTGTGTGTGTGTGTGTGTGTGTGTGTGTGTGTGTGTGTGTGTGTGTGTAAAGAAATAGCTATAAAGATAAATTTTATGACTCGTGTTACTTTCAAATCGACGCAATGGTACCAAAAGTATATTGTCAGGATGTTGAGGAATGTTCTATATCTGGACTGACAGTCCAACATTTCAATCAGTAAGCCCCATTATCAACATGGTTATCTAGAAGTTTGCATTAATAAAACATTATCATTATCATTATTATTATCATTATTATTACTAAGGCAGCAAGTTGGCAGAAACGTTAGCACGCCGGGCGAAATCCTTAGCGTTGTTTCTGAGTTCCAATTCCGTAGAGTTCCTTTCGAGTTCGATTAAATAAGTACCATTTACGAACTGGGGCCAATGTAATCGACTTAATCTATTTATTTGTCTCTCCTTGTTTGTCCTCTCTATGTTTAGCCCCGTGCGAGCAATAAAGAAATAAGAAACGTTTGCACACCGGGCGAAAAGCTTAGCGGTATTTCTGAGTTCTTTACTTTCTGAGTTCAAATTCCGTTGAGGTCGACTTTGTCTTTCATCCTTTCGGGGTCGATAAATTAAGTACCAGTTGCATACTGGTGATAATCTAATCGACTGGCCCCCTCCCCAAAAATTTCGGGCCTTCTACCTAGAGTAGAAAAGAATCGTTAACACGTTGGACAAAATGCTTAGCGGTATTTCACCCGGTGCTATGTTCTGAGTTCAAATTCCGCTGAGGTCGACTTTGTCTTTCATCCTTTCTAGGTCCATAAATTAAGCACGAATGAGATACTGGGACGATGTAATCGACTATTCCCCCTCCCCACCTCAAAAAGTAAAACCGGACGAAATGATTAGCGGTATTTCGTCTGTCGCTACATTCTGGGTTCAAATTACGCCGAAGTCGAATTTGCCTTTCATT
Organism: Octopus bimaculoides; assembly: GCF_001194135.2. Classification (NCBI taxonomy): domain Eukaryota; kingdom Metazoa; phylum Mollusca; class Cephalopoda; order Octopoda; family Octopodidae; genus Octopus; species Octopus bimaculoides. Next base: position 42,471,370 of record NC_068984.1, on the reverse strand, counting down.
CTCTTGGGGTCAATATATATATATATATATATATATATATATGGATCTTTTTTAAAACGGGGGCCACATTTTTCATTAACGAAACACTTTGAAACTTGGAACACTGGTAGAATGT
>NC_068984.1:42467245-42470792 GCF_001194135.2 Octopus bimaculoides | reverse complement strand
CGATCTTATATATATATATAGGCAAAAATGCTAGTTCCAAAATCTCTCTAACAGATCAATGCAGAAGTTGTACTAACAAGTAATGTTCGTAGCCTCTTTCATATGCCTGTCCGTTTGAACGGATTTTTTAACCCCAAAAGAACCTTGTGAGTGGATTTGGCAGACGGATACTGAAAGAAGGCTGTCGTATATGTACATATGTGTGTGTGTGTGTAGGTGTTTGTGTGTCTGTGTTCCCCCCTCCCCACTATCGCTTGGCAACCGATGCTGTTGTGTTTACGTCCCCGTAAATTAGCGATGCGGCAAAAAAGATCTCGATAAAATAAGTATCAGGCTTACAAAGAATAAGTCCTAGGGTCGATTTGTTCGACTAAAGGCGGTGCTCCAGCATGGCTGCAGTCAAATGGCTGAAACCCCAAGTTTTATTCTATGTTAGCCTAGTACTTATTCTATGGGTCTCTTTTACCGAAGCGCTAAGATTTGGAAACGTAACCACACCAACATCGGTTGTCAGGCGATGGTAGGGGACAAAGACAGACTAATAGAAAGAAGAAAAGAATTGGGTCGTACAAGATTTAGATTAATATATACTTACATATAAGAGACCAAAGCGTATGTTCGCCGCTAAAGATATATATAAAAATACAAAATGGGACAAGAATGCAAAACATCCAGACAGTTAGGTGATAAAAGAAAGGGACAACAAAACATCCAAATAGGCGATACAAAGAAAACAAGGACAAGTCATTCGGAGTTTTCTTTCCTCAGTTGAGTTCCAGATTATCTTTGCAATTTCGGCTGGTTATACTCGAGATTGCTCTAATCTAGCCAGCCCCAATGAAAAACTAAGCTAAGCGCACTAGATTCCTAGGAAGACTGCAGCGAATGTATACGAAGGCACGGACGAAAAAAAAACAGAGAAATGGTACACAAATACAAATAACAGGACATTAACAACAGGTGTCTTTCGACTAAGGACGAATTAAATTAAGCTGGCGTGTGTGGAAGTAAAGCCTTACGGCAGGGATACAAGATTCCACAAGCACAGGGAAGAATATAGATGTTGCACGGACTCCGGCCGAAGCAAGAAAGAAAGGTCAAGATTGGCTGAACACTGGTCACGTGGGGAGAGAAGAGAGAGTGGTAGAGGCAGAGGGACAGCGGTCAACAGAAATACAATTGGCGTAGTATAAATTTATGAACATTATAATATAATTATGCTATAAAAAATACAATATAACATAACGAATAATTAAAACAAATATATATCCTACAATTTGTTTCCATTCATATCTAGTGGAGAATTTATAAAAACTTCACATCTCGTCGGGGTAAAATTTGTCTAAAAAATAGACATTTCATGCAAGAACTGCTAAATCATAAGATAAACTCATTTAAAATATAACTATGTTTATAAGCGTGAGCGTTAATAATTTAAAAACATAAAAAATATAATAAAAACACAACCAAATTTCAAATAGATAAAATAAATTAAATAAACAAGACAATGACAACGGTCATAAAATGTTCTTATGCATCTTTAATAATATTAATCCAAAGATATTTTAATTTAAAATAATCACTGCACATATTTATTATATAAAATCTGTATAATATGTTATAAATTTATGGTGGAGTTGGAAATATATTTTATTAAAAATTTTTATATACTATTATGAAAAAAAGAATAAACAAGCGCAGGAGTGGCTGTGTGGTAAGTAGCTTGCTTACCAACCACATAGTTCTGGGTTCAGTCCTACTGCGTGGCATCTTGGGCAAGTGTCTTCTACTATAGCCTCGGGCCGACCCAAGCCTTGTGAGTGGATTCGGTAGACGGAAACTGAAAGAAGCCCGTCGTATATATATGTATATGTATATGTGTATGCGTGTATGTGTGTATGTGTTTGTGTGTCTGTGTTTGTCCCCCCAACATCGCATGACAACCGATGCTGGTGTGCTTAGGTCCCCGTAACTTAGCGGTTCGGCAAAAGGGACCGATAGCATAAGTACTAGGCTTTCAAAGAATAAGTTCTGGGGTCGATTTGCTGACTAAAGGTAGTGCTCCAGCATGGCCGCAGTCAAATGACTGAAACAAGTAAAAGAGTAAAAGAGTAAAGAGTAATTTCATTCACACACTGAATTCCTTAAAAAGCTATTAATCAGCCAAACCGCCATTTGGAGGCTTTTGAAAACGATTTATGAAATAGTGTCATAAATACTAAAGTTGTTAAATATCCCCTTGGGGGAATAAACAGTTAAAGAACCTAAAGTATTTTGTATATGATCTTAAAAGGAAAAAATGGAACTATTGTGCAATCTGATAAAACCTGAAACTTATATGATATAGATTTATTTAAATATCATGAATAGGAGTGGCTGTGTGGTAAGTAGTTTGCTTAACAACCACATGGCTCCAGGATCAGTCCCGCTATGTGGCACCTTGGGCAAGTGTCTTCTACTATAGCCTCGGGCCGACAAAACCTTTGTGAGTGGATTTGGTAGACGGAAACTGAAAGAAGCCTGTCGTATATATATATATGTACATGTGTATGTATGTGTATATGTTTGTGTGTCTGTGTTTGTCCCCCCAACGTCGCTTGACAACCGATGCTGGTACCTTTACGTCTCCGTAAACTGGCGGTTCGGCAAAAGAGACCGATAAAATAAGTACTAGGCTTACAAAGAATAAGTCCTGGGGTCGATTTGCTCGACTAAAGTCGGTGCTCCAGCATGACCACAGTCAAATTACTGAAACAAGTAAAAGAAAGAATATAAATTAAATTTAATAGTAATAATATATAAATAGTTTTATAAAACGCCCTATCGTGATTAAAACATTTCTATTGTTAGTACATATTTCTGGTTATTTTTCCATAAACAATGAATATATAAATTTATAAACATTGATTTTCAGTGGTATCTTCTGATAAACTCATTAAATTTGTGTTTTTTTACTTGTTATTTACAAAGAATAAAGTTTATATTAGTACGCATAAATAGATTAGAATAATTCTTAAATATAATTATATATCTTTTTGAATAATGATGCATATATGAATATTTCTTGTAGATCCTATAATATTTAGTATATATCATCATGTTATGTTGTTTCGAACTTATAATTATTATCATCTTTATGTAAGAAATAGCATAGTTTATAATAATTGGAACTTTATACATTTGTTTAACATTGGTGTAGTTGGTAGAAACTTTTGAATTAATGAATCATTGATTGAAAGTATTTTTAATGAATTTAGTGTCTGAATAAAATATATCCTTATTTTATTCATTAAAATACAGAGATGCCTATAATAGGACATCTAACCCGCTAGAAAGAGCAGCAAAAAACTCTATTCCACAAAAATAGGGATAATTTCGAAAGAGAATGAAAAATAAAAACTTTTACCAGTCTATACTCTGTACCATGGTTTCAAGTTATTTAGCAAGATAAAAATATATCTTACTTGGTCAACTTTCTTCAGCAGAGTACCACGAACAAGCGAGTAAACACGAGTCATAGGGAAATACGACCCGCTTCCATATGACT
>NC_068984.1:42463802-42466763 GCF_001194135.2 Octopus bimaculoides | reverse complement strand
TAATAATAATAATAATAATAATAATAATAATAATAATAATAATAATAATAATAATCATAGTATACACACACATATATATGTGTGTTTCATCACTCTTATTTTATAAACAGACATACATACACACACTTACACACACACACACAAACACACACACACACACACATGCGTTTGTTTATATACAACCATCCATGTGCATAAGGGATGCTATTATATGCATTTTGCGCGTTTCTAAATAACCAGCCCTAGGAATGAATGCGATCTTTGCTCTTTGTTTATCATCAATCAAAATTATATGCACTTAGAATGCTAGAAGGATTTAATATCAAAAGTTTAGAAATCATGCGTTATTGTCATTTACTGGTTATCAATTAAGGCCTCCGTGGATTAAAATATAAGTTAAATGTTCGTTACTAGAAAAACAAATTTCAGACTTTTAATCCTGTTTTTTACACTGGAACTGAGAGAGATCATTAGTGGTGAAAGTAATAACGCTAGATGGCAGCAGGATTAAAGTATTAACTTAGTTATAAATGGTTAAAGAAAATATCAGATTAGTAATGATTCTGCGGCCATAAGCAAGGAGTCGAGGAATTTGGTACACTAGGGACATGGAAGTTGTCACAACTAGTTTTATTAGTGTCGGTCCGATCTCAAGTATACGTTAACGCAAAAAAGAAATATTTTTCATTCAATGTTTGCTGTGTTAAAACTGTGTCAAGGGTTTAATTTGAAAACATGTATTTAACATTAATGTTAAACGCCACATATAACAGTTTCGCTTTTGAAACATTTCACTTTATCCTTTCGGTTTAACTTCTCAAACATACACAACCGATGTTTGTAAAATGCAACGAGGGAGCTTCACTGTAATAGCTCGATCTAGATGAAATAGAAACCAAATCCCTACTCAACACAGCCTGCATGTTGTTGCTCATAACAACCAGATCTTCAACAAAAAGCATACATATAATTCTCATCCACAATGGACACTATATGACACTATATCTAAATGAATCATTCTTTTTTCTGAGAAAGTCACTGTGGTTCTGTTAAGTTTAGTTTAAAGCGTAGTTGTTATTTAAATATATGAAACTATCATAAATGAGAAGACGCACCCACTTTTCAGAAATTTTAAGAAATAGGCATTAAAGACGATGATTTGCATAGTTATTCTCAATACATACCGGCAAAGTCGAAGACGAAACATACTAGACGTTCTTGTGTACATCACAAGAGAACAACTTCTTTTACGGTGACAGTGAGTTCATAATACATCAGTACAAGGAATCAGTACAAGGAATCCTGGGACACCGGTGCTTCAACATATTCTGTCGCGTCAACAAGAGTTACCAGGACCTTTTGAGCCTAAACAAGCCACTGGCTCTATTTATAATTTCAGCGAACAAAACCTGTCTTAAACTTATAGGAATGACGGAATAATTCGACTTTCCAACACTCAATCATAACAGTCTCTACTCAGTTCTAAAATTCGTGTGATATTGGGCAAATTAAGTTGTTGCATGAAAAACAGACACTGTATATTATTTTGAAATTGTACTTGTTTGGCAAGTGGCATGATCTGGTTAGTGTTTTCAACATGAAAACATTTCATCATGCAAAAAATACTCAAATTTTTTTTATATTCACACTTTACGATTTCATAATTGTGAAACCTAATATGAAGTGCCAAAAAGTTTCATTGCATTTCTGCACGTTATTTACTGATATTATTCTACTATTTTACTGTATTTTTCTCACTTAATAATAAACTGGACTACTAAGAAATAAACGCAAAGTGAATACATCAGCATATATATATATATATATATATATATATATATATATATATGAATGTATATACATGTATCTATTTATATGTATATATATATATGCATACACACATACCTACACACACACACACACACACACATATATATATACATACATACATATGTATATTATGTATGTATATATATGTATATGTGAATATATGAGCACCCCTCATACTCCTCTTAAAAACATGGTTTGACATTTTGCCGGAGCCATATCAACACCAATTTGTTATAAGTACACATATGCTTGTGTGGTATTTAGAAATCAGATTTACATAATAATATTATTTCTATTCCAAACTCTTTAACACTACACTTAAATTTCTTCAGTATATTTTGACAATTTTTCAAACATATCACACTCTTTGCAGTTTTTGCAGTTCTCATTGAAAGCTTTGTATAATGTGTCTATGTGTGCGAGCACCCGTTCATATGCATACATCATATATGCACATATTTGACATGTATGTCGATATTTGGGGCAACATCGCCTATATCGTTGTCAGGATGGTACTTTCCCGTTTCCACATTTCACTAATTATTTCTTATAAATCCGACGCTATCATAAATAGCTGTTCTCAGTAAGCTGTACCCTGTTGGTTTAACGAAAAGTGGAACCGACACGTTTTCTGTTGCTTGCTTGTGTCAAGAACAAAACGAAGAACAAGCAACAGGCAAAACACTTGAAGTCTTGTCTGATAACAGAGTAGGTATGACAGACATAGGATTGTATTCTGACATGGCCTGTTACATTTTACACGCCAACTGAGGATTTAGTGATATTGGATTAGCTTTGACACAAGCATACATTTTAACACTCACTCACACACTACCCATGCTTTCCTCACTCTCGCCTCCCCCACCTCCCAACACCTTCACATCACACCACGCTACACCCTATCACATAACACATCACTTCACAACACACCACCACGCACACACCAGGACTGACCAATTCCCATCCCCACATTTTCACACCTTCACACCTACATACACACATGCATACGTTAAGATCACCAGCATTCTCTCACGAACATGCACCTTCCTTTTGGGATCACTACTTCTTTGTTATCTCCCTTTCTTAATAACTCTCCTGTGTGATCCTTCTATCCGGCATTCGCAATGATAG
>NC_068984.1:42460602-42463792 GCF_001194135.2 Octopus bimaculoides | reverse complement strand
ATATATATATATATATATGTATATACACACACACACACACGCACACACACGTATATGTATATATGTACATATATATATGTATGTATATATTTGTGTGCATGTATATGAGTGTACTCTGTGTGTGTGTGTGCGTGCGTGCGCGCGCGCGATCTGTGTCTGTGGGTGTTCTACATATAATGTACCACCCAATTCACGGTCTTTCCTCCTCTTTTTGTCGCTGCTGTGTTCAGCCCATCCAAACGTAATTCTAATTATTTTTCAGATGCGTCATCTCCAGAATTGCAAACCTCTGAAACTACTTCGAAGTATCCGTATTACTAAGAACTTACAAGAGTTGAAGTTAAACCTTAAACTTCATTAACTTCAACAGTTAGGGTTAAACTGAAATGCTTATGGGCTGGCTCTGCTCCTACTTCCGACTATCTAAATATCTGCAAACAACTTTTAATCTAACATTAATGGTGGACTCTCTGGCAGGTGAAGTCATTAGCTCTGTAGTCAGTTATTAATATTGGTTTCGAATTTTTGCACAAGGCCAGCAATTTCGAGGAATACCAAATAAATATACGTGTTACTCGGTAGGACGTGAACTCAGAACACGGATGAAATGCCGCTGAGCATTTTTCCCGGCATGCTAATGATTCTGTCAGCTCATCACCTTATAATCAGTTATTAATATTAACAGAAAGACGCATGTTTCTTCTCTATACAGTTTATAAAGGAGGACTTTCTTAGATCTAGATGGTAATACCTGTCGAATTTACTTCGCCCATATACTGTTTCACATTCGTATCTGTGTTTATGTGACTCGGCCTTTTCTTTGTCGATCCGTACATAACTCATTGAGAAATTACTAATCCATCTCTGTCCTCCCTCTATTCTCTCTCTCTCTCTCTCTCTCTCTCTCTCTCTCTCTCTCTCTCTCTCTCTCTCTCTCTCTCTCTCTCTCTCTCTCTCTCTCTCTTTCTCTCTCTATTTCTTTCTCTCTGTATATATTTGATAATAAATGCTAGTCTCTCGTGTCCCAGGAAGACGATTGTCTTGCGTGGTCAACATCTGTGGATGTTCATGTGATTTCTTAGGCTGAAACCACACGAGTGTCTTTCTTAGGCTGAAATCAGAAGCACAGATGCGGATGCAAGTGAAGCAAGGTACACTGCCTATGTATGTATGTCTCTTCTATTTTTTAATTATCATAAATCTTCCACTGAGGAGGAAGCCGGTTTCCAACAAAGACACAAGGCTCCATCTTTGGGATGTAGTTAACAAATTCATATTTGGAACTTGTATATTTTTACTGTTCCACTCAGAGATTGCACTTGTAATGTACGAATTTGCCGATCGATTTCGCTTTCTAAAAATCCCAGTTTATTCAGATTCTCCTTTAAGCGTTTACTAACAAAACATAGTGCTCCAATTATTATTGGTATGGATATGAATTCATGGTCTGGATACAGAAGCTGGAGAAGCAGTTATCCATAGACACCCTCATGTATGTATGTATGTATGTATGTATTATGTATGTGTGTGCGCGTGTGTGTGTATAAACAGACGTACACACCACACTCTCATCGATGTGTTGTATTACTCGAGATGCGATGCAATATCAATTATTTTCCCTTTACTCGCAAAAAGGTCTACCTCGAGCGAGCTCAAGCTTTGTTAGCTCATCTTTCAAATGCTGGTGTCTCGATGAAGGCACCATTTTATTTTTCTATTTGTTACCTTATTTTGAGTGGTATGACAAGCGCACTGTTTGGTTTACGAGAAAAGTTTCGCTCTTTTTGTGACGCTAGCGGAGCTTGTTTTTTTTTAAATATGAAGTTGAAGAAAGAAGCCCCTTATATTTCCTAAACTATTCGTTTTTCCTTTTTGTGAACACTTCCACCAAAATCTAAAAAGAGTCTCCCTGAAAACATACAAAATGAACGACATGTACGAATGAACGACAAGAATGATCTATTAAAAACAACGACAAAGCGTATCCATTATCACCTTGGTTTTATTTCTCTTCCCACTGACCGTTTTGTATGGATTGTGCCGAGTCAGACCTGCTGTCATATATCACACACACAACTTGTGCTCCTGCGAATTTCATCGAAAGCAATGTTATTGTTCTTGACATCAACGAAAATCTCGACCAGTATGAGAACTGACTATCAAAGTTGGCTGACTAAGTGTTTCATCTATCTTTTATCTCTTGAAAGGAATTTTCTTGTCAGACTGTTCCATTTTAATATATATCAACGGAATTCTCACTGTACCATATTCTAAGAACTCTGGTGTTGATCAAGGTAGTTTACTTTCCCTACAAACCTTTTGTGCAAATAACCAATTCTTTCGCTGTCATTTCTAACTACACATAATATCTATATAGATTATACCACATTTCATCTTCTCAGATGTGTTCAACCACATCAACCCACTAAACGCAGCTTAGATACATCTCTTAAAATAATGTGTCAGTTCTATGAAGAAAGACATTGAAATATCAGTCAATAGAACATTAGAACCTCGTCCTATTACATGCAGATACAATATACAACACACAAATAAAACCTTTAAAAAGTTTAAAGTTTACGAAAGATAGGTTTCGTAACTTCTTACTTTTCGTAGTGGCTATATATCAATAGCAGTCACTTAAGATTGACTTTTAAATGCAAGGCCATATCTATAGGTCTAGAATTAGATATAAGGGGTTATTTTCTTACTATGACACACGATTACAGCTGCTTTGAAGTAAAGTTCCCAATTTGGGAGAATGCAAACTGCATTACAACAGCCATTGATCTAAAAACCTTTACTCCGTAACAAGCTACAGTTACGATCCCACAATTGTGCTATATCTTCTCTGTCTCCTCTGGAGTTAATACAACTGTCCTTGCTCTTTTCAACAATCAGTCTGTGCCAAACTCGTCCTAGTCATTTGATTTACATAATTTTCCTAAATTTACCTTTCTAGAACAACAAATCCGCAGTTTCCCCAGTTTCCTCACTGTGTAAATACTTCTAAAGCTATATTTTAAACAAATGTTTGAAACTCTTACCTGCTTCCCATTTTCCCTACAATATTAAATTGCTAACTAACAACTATATTAGCGAAATTAACGAGAAGGATCAACGCTTGCATATACGAATATAGTTACAAATAATATATATATATATATATATATATATATATATATATATA
>NC_068984.1:42459216-42460592 GCF_001194135.2 Octopus bimaculoides | reverse complement strand
GAGAGAGAGAGAGACAGACAGACAGACAGACAGACAGACAGATAGATAGATAGATAGATAGATAGATAGATAGATAGATAGATAGATAGAAACAGTAATGAACTGGTTTGATGCGAGAATTGGAAATTCAACTTTTTATACAATCTTGTCCTTCGGGGACAGAAAAAAAAACCGCACTAAACATAACAGTTGCTAAAAAGAAATTGAGAGAAAAGTAAATAGTATAAAATACATTACTGCTGTCGCTCTTCTTTGGCCTCTACATATATCTTTCTCTCCAAAAAGAACAAATGATCGAAACGTTAGATTTTCTACTCCTTTCACCTTACTCATCATGCTTTTAGCTACACTAGCCACCACCCATTTTCTTGGATTCCATATCTTAGCCTAAACTAGGACTGATCAATAAGTATCCAGGCTGTTACCATAGTAACGAAGCTAAAGCATGCTGCAGAGTAAAGCCGCTTGGCAACAATTGACCTTGAACTCTGCTGTGCATGTGCACTAACTTTTAACGTTCTAGCTCACTTCCGTTGTTTACAGGGGTGCTTGGAATGATGCTGTGTAGCGTGTGATCGTCACATTGACTGTTACAGAGAAAGTGGTCATGGCGATACCTGCTCAAAGTTGCAGAATGTGTATTGAGAGGGGTGTATGAGTTATCAGAGGATGTGGAAATTAGTCACGATTAAGTTCAGTCTATTATGACTGAAGATGTGGCTATGAGAGCGTGTCTGCCACATTTGTGCCAAAACTACTTTCAGCTGACTAAAAAGACACTCGGGTTTCAGTTGAGCAAGATCTCCCTGATTGTATCACGAACGATAAAAACGTTTTGAAAACTATACGTAGGCCTTTGTGCAGGTATCGTCGAGCTCTCAGCAGAACTCGATACAGATTCTCTGCTTAACTTTCTCTGTCATGGTCAATGCGACGATTACACGTTACACATCTTCCTTCAAAGCACTGCTGTAAACATCGAAAGCCAGCTGGAACTTTAAAACGTAGTGCGCATGCAGAGCAGAGTTCGAGGTCAATCTGTGCCAGGCGGTTTTACTCTGCGTGCTTTAGCTTCGTTACTATGGCAACAATTCGGATACTTATTGATCAGACCATGTATAGTGCTTAACAGAAAGAAAATTGAGGAGTGAATACATGTTCTTTAGTCTTTAAATTTGGTTTATAAACAAGTAAAATGATCATTAACATACTGATAGAAACTGATGTAGACGAGTGATACTCAATATATTCAATATAGGAAAACAAGACGGGAATCCGAAAAAATATTAACGTGAGGATTTATATGGAATAAAGTGTTGGTTCGGTGAATGTGTGAATGCGCGTGGGAGAAGATTTTATATGCAATCGTTATGTAA
>NC_068984.1:42457868-42458965 GCF_001194135.2 Octopus bimaculoides | reverse complement strand
ACATATATATATATAATACATATATGTGTGTACGTATGAATAGTTTTTAAAGTAACTGTAAGTATTACTGTTATAAAATAATAAATCATTATATTTTAGATGTAGTGTACAAGCTAAACTGAGGGTAATTAAAATCCGACTAATTAGACGAATTTCTAGTTATTTATATAAAAGCGGGAATGTGAAGAAACTCAATGAAAGAAAAAATTGGTAGGGTTACTCTAAGTAATCAGTAATATAATTTTATGTAAGAATTTATGGATGATATTTTAAACAGTAATCAGTAATATACTAATGTAAAAAAAATCGGTAAACAAGCGAAATAAAAGTTTAAATATTGGTGGATAAAGTGGAATTTGAAACCTACATTTAGTTTTTGCTATATTATAAATGAAATAAAGAAATTTGAAACCAAGAAATAATTTTTGATATATCTATTAAAGGAAGGCGGCAAGCTCACAGAAACGTTACGGCGGCGGGCAAAATGCTTAGCGGCATTTCGTCTGTCTTTGCGTTCTAAATTCCAATGCCGCTGGCGTCCACATTGCCTTTGATCCTGTCGCAGTCGATAAAATAAGTACCAGTTGAGCATTGGAATTACACGCTACCTTGAAATTGATGGCTTTGTGCCAAAATTTGAAACCAACGTTACATTTATTAAAACAGCTAATAAATTTAAAATTCAAACAGTTTATAAAACTTGTTTATTAAATTTCAAATAGTTCCAGTCAAGGAAGTAGTAAATGTAAATAACGCATAAATGATATTTTATAGTTAAATGGCATATATGATTTCAGACAAGTGTTTCTAGAATTCTGTTTATCTTAAGATATGTAAAACACTTAAGACAAACATAACTAGATAATAGATACGAAAAATCATTAAATGAATTATCTTAGTTAGAATCATGAATATATGAAATGTGGTTGTCACGAACACATTAGCTTTCAAAAGAAGTATAAATGTAAAATGTTTCCGTAATAAATATAAATCTGTAAAAATGTTCAACAAATGTATACTTATCTACAAGATAAGCTAATGAAAAAATATCTATCATCTATCTGTATACGTATATTTATACGTATATATATATATAT
>NC_068984.1:42456733-42457768 GCF_001194135.2 Octopus bimaculoides | reverse complement strand
ACACATATATATACATATATATATATATATATTAGGTTGGCAACTAAGTTCCCGCGGTTTTTTTAAAATTTAAATTTTTTAAAAGGTTTAATAAAAAATAACTACTAATTAATCAATAATGTATTTAACCTTGTTGTTTACAACTTCTTCCCAAAGTTCAACAAGATTTTCAATAACTTGTCGGTAGAAATCACTCGATTTCCAACCAACTCGACTTGATCCAACCAAGCTCTCATTTCTGCATTAGAATTGAACGAAAGTCCGCACATAGCATTTGAATGAGATCATTTCTGGGTCCAAATTCCACCAAGGTTAACTTTGCATTTTGGGGTCGATAAATCTAGTACCACTTGAACTCAGAACGTAATGACAGACGAAATGCCACTAAGCATTTTTCCCGGAGTGCTAACGGTTTTACCAGTTCGTCATCGTAGAACAATCAATTCTTAATAATTAAGCTCAAAAGTGTTGCAATAATGAAAATAAAACAACTGAAAGACCCCTTACAAGTTATTTAGGCAGAACTATGTTTTTTAGGGGTGCATTTTTGAGGTTTGGAAAATTCATAAGATAGAAATCAAAGTAGACATGTGAGAAGTAGAAGGTATGTCATAATTAGGTTAATAAGATGTAACAATTCAGTTTAATAGATTACACTTGGCGGGGAGCGGGGAGCTGGCAGAGTTGTAACCGCACTGGAAAAATACTTAGCAGCATTTTCTCGCTTTACGTTCTGAGTTTCCGTTCCTCCGAGGTCAACTTTGCTTGTCATCCAATAGGAGTCGATAAACTAATTACCTGTGAAGTAATGAGATTGATGTCATCGACTACCCCTTCCCCGCAAAATACCAGGCACTTGTGCCCATAGTAGAAAGAATTAGATTACATCTGACAAAACTAATGAAACGATGCCATCAAATAAATAGGAAAATGAATAGAGAAAGAACACCTAAACTAATAATTAAATGGAACGTATAAGAAAACAGTTGCCTAGGGAAAGACCATAGTACAAAAATAGATAAATAGCTTAATATT
>NC_068984.1:42453155-42453992 GCF_001194135.2 Octopus bimaculoides | reverse complement strand
TGTGTGTGTGTGTGTGTGTGTGTGTGTGTGTGTGTGTGTGTGTGTATGTATGTATGTATATGCAATACATTTACTCACACATACACAAACTCACACATGCACATAATTATGGTAGTAATGAAAAAGGTGTCACAGAGAAACGGCAAATTATTTTTACGGGAAAACGACAATTCAACATAAACGGATGCTTACAATCTCAAATCCCTCGTCAATTGTCAACCGGATATCATCACAATTTCATCACCTTCTAACAATATTGTTCATCCGGTGTTGTCGACGGCATTGAAACTCTCACAGTAATGGAGAGCAGACACGATAAACGAACAAAAGACAGGGAAGTACGGTTGTTCAAGAACGGTAATGGAAAAAATACGGAATAGAGCAAATAGCGACATGCGTAGTGTTTTGTCCTAAATTAAAAGAATAACATACGTGCTTACACACACACGTGTCCCTAGACACCCACCCACACACACACACACACACTTGTATATTAAAGTGTTTTTCTGTCAAGCTAAATAACAAAACAATTTAACATTAAACTGAAGAGTTACTATTTAGTAGAGTACATGCTTAGTAAACATTTATAAAACAAGGGGTGACAGTCACGGACGACGAACAGTAATGGTATCGGATGCCAAATACGTCGAGGCGAATGGCACAGCCCTGAGGGAGTACTGAGTGCTTACAGGAGCAAAAATGAACCAAGATATGTCAGTAGGCATGCTGCTCACACGTACATGCATACACATACACACACAAACACAAACACACACACACACACATACACACACACACACACACGCATATATATATATATATATATATATATATGTG
>NC_068984.1:42448739-42453145 GCF_001194135.2 Octopus bimaculoides | reverse complement strand
GTGTGTGTGTGTGTGTGTGTGTGTGTGTGTGTGTGTGTGTGTGTGTGTGTGTGTGTGTGTGTGTGTGTGTACAGGGTGGCCCAAAAATCACTGGGGATTGCAATTTTTGATAGAGCTTTTAGTTTTTGACATTTTTCTTTTCTTTTTAGGGATTTTATGAGCCAGGTCCTGGAAATTAATTATACAAAGATATGGCACCACACACCACGCCTAAGTGGTAAAATTACTCTAGCAAAATCAAGGATCAATTATTCAAAGCCAGAGAACATATCGTTGGCACTTTTAAGTGAGAGATGCCCCAAATGAAAGCACAATTAGGAACTTAGTCCGTCGTTTTGAAAAAACAAGGGGCAGTGAGTGATCTCGCACGATCTGTGAGACCTCATCCTGTCAGAACTGATGAGGTAAGGGAACAAGTGCGAGATAGTATTGAACAGAATCCAGGCACGTCGACTCGAATGTGGTACAGAAAGCTTGGGATTTTACAAACTTCGCTGCAAAGAGTTTTCTGCAGACTTAACGTTTTACCATACAAGGTAGAGTTGGTTCAACAGTTGAAACCCCATGACTATGAACACAGGCTCGAATACGCTGTCAAAATCCAGGAATTGGAACAAAATGACCCAAATTTTACACAAAATTTGATAATGTCTGATGAAGCTCACTTTCATTTGACTAAGTTCATCAACAGACAGAAATCCGGTTTTGGTGCTCTGAGAACCCGAGAGCACTACACTCAAGAGAATTGCACGCCATGAAGAGAGAAACTGAAAATGGACGCCATTTAAAAGATGTCATTTTTCATAAGTAATGCAGAAGTATGATAAAAAAAAGGACTGATGCAAATTAATCTCCATTATCGCCTCTATATTGAATTAAAATTTCATACACCTATTTGTAAAAATAAGGGTGTTTTTAAAAGCTGAAACCCCTCAATGACTTATGAGCCACCTTATATATATATACATATATATATATATATATATATATATGGTGGTCTTCAATAAGAACTTAAGCATTTCAAGTTCAACCGTTTTTTTTTAATGTCAGCATATATCAGCGACCAAGAAAAAGCACAAGAGGCCTTTCGAGTCTAGTGCACTCAACGATGAGTTGCCGTTTGTTTGTGCATGTGTGCGTGTGTCTGAGTGTATATGTGTCTGTGTGTTTGCTTGCGCTTGTATGCATGTATGTGTCACATTTGTATATATGTATATATGTATGCGTACATATATATATGTATGTACCTGTATATAATGTGTGTCTGCATGTGGGTTTGTATGTATGTACGTATATGTGCATCTGTACGAGCAAGTGAACCTTTGGGTGTGTGTATGTGTGCGTATGAACGAGAGAGAGAGAGAGAGAGAAATAGATAGAGAGGAGGAGAGGAACAGAGAAAGACACAGGGAGAGGGAGGGAGAGAGAAATCCACAAAGAGCAGGATGGAATACAAAGGAAGCATTTGGACGAGTTAGTCGCTATTATGCAAATATATGAACTATCTATCTGGAAAACTTAACCGTGGGAAAGTAAACAGTGAAGAGATCGATATATCGATCTGATCTCCGCTTTGCACTGTAAACCAGACGGTAACTTCCATCCGGGGTCAAGTCTACTAATCCCAATGTCAAACTGTTGAGGTTAGTGGAGATGGCAGTGGCTATATGAAGTGCTTTTGAGCTATCAGTCTCGCCCGTTATACTTTTTCAATCGTATTAAGCAAAGAGTATAAACCAATGAGAAACCTCTATTAAGTAGCTTGATCTGCTGGAAATAGTAGCCATTGTATCTTAAAACGCACCACCCAGCATCATAAACAAAGAAGGACACATTGGATATTGCAGTCTTTATTCTCCTTAAAGGTAGAGATTACCCGTTTTGGAATATTTTAGAATTATAGGCCTTTTGATAAAAGTACTGAATAATGGTTATCATTTGAGGCAGAAAGCCAGCAATTTTGAAGGGAAGAGGTTTATGGATAATATCGACCCCAGCATTTAAAAAGGATGAAATAGAAATTTGGAAATTTGAACTCAGAACGTAAGGAGCCTGAACAAAACCATAACCTTCTCTGATCTCTAGCGAAAATGTCCTCTCCCATTCCTCCTTTCTCAATCTACGGGCGCGTGCCCAGAGCAGGCCGCTCTCAACCACCTTTTAAAGAATTTCCTGGAAGGCAGCACCTCTCTCTCCACCCTAGCTTTCCGTTTTTAAGTGAAAGTTGACAAGGGCTTAACCAAAGAGAAAGGCCTTTGTCTTAAGCCCAGTCACTCAGCTCTCCCATACAACCTCTCCCACTAAAACCTATAGACATAAACAATGCCTGTCCTTCCCGGCCAAAGGAAGGCTATGAGATGGAATTCCCAATGGACTCAGCAGGTATTTGACATAACTACGCAAGTCAGCAATACAGAACACTGCACGAATGTGTGCAGAGCAGTTTCATAGCGCTGCTCACATCTCAGGAAATTCAGCTGGCGGCAATTCCATGCTGGAAGAGTTTATCTCGAAACTGCCGTACCCCCACCCCCACCCATGACACTGCCAGGTGAGAGAATTCTGAACTTAATTATCATAGTTCCCAGTCTGAAAGTCCCCCAGAAAAGACTAGCAGTTAGTCAATTCCTGTCGTAACTTAGAATTTCCCCGAGAGCATCATCATCACTCTTCTCCGTCCGTGAAACTCTTTCGAATACCAGAGTGGAACTTCCACCGACCGTGTATCCGACCGGTATAGGACTGTGAGCGCTTTGATAACGTTCTATGTCCTAGACGCCCAGCCACAAGCTTTAGAAAAGCAGGTCTGACAAACGGTGACTGCATTTGTCAAGGAAACGCAGATGTCGGAGCATCCGTGTATATCTGCTCGTTATCAGCTACAGATGCCCTGTCTTCTACTCAGCGGTTGTTTACAATAAATGTAATACGTCCTTTCCATAGAAAGCAGAACAGCAGGTGTTCCAGTTAGTGAGGTGTGAATTGAACAAGTCACAACGGCCAGGTATATATGAGTAATGCGATGTAGTCGTTCGCCACTTCCGGCTCGTCTTATATGGAAAGCACCCTAGCGGTCCGTTTCTGTGTAAGACTGACCACCCTGGTCATCACCCCATCCCATTTCTAATGACAGAAACCAACATAAGATAAAAGATAAAGATATGTCTGCGCGCGTGCATATGTACGCGTGTGCGCGCGTGTGCGTGCGTTTGTGTTGTACACTTAGGGTCAATCAGACATATATACATATATACATGCATGTTTTGAAATGAAGTATATTTTCAGGATTAAGTGTTCTAAAAATCTAAAGGCTTGTTAATAGTTATATATATTTTTTTCTTCTTAGTTTAATAGCGTTACAAAGTTTTGAAAATATTTCGTGTATAGGCGCAGACATGGTTGTGTGGTAAGAAGCTTGCTTCCCAGTCATATAGTTCCAGGTTCAGTCCCACTGAGTGGCATCTTGGGCAAGTGTTTTCTACTATAGTCTCTTTGGCAGACGAAAATTGAAAGAAGCCTGTCCGATATATATATATATATATATATATATATATATATATATAGTTTATATCCAGTTAAAAGAAATGAAAATAGAGATTAAGAAGTTAATTATTTATTATTAACCAATTGGTCATCTTTGCTTCTTACAGCCATTTCAATTAGTACTCAATAATCTAATTACAAAATTGTACATTAAATTTGCATGTAAGTGACATGAGCATAATTTCATCAGAGAAAAGAAGATGTACCTTGAGATGTCATATGTAGACCTATCAATTTTTTAATTTTCTTGGATGAAATTATGCTCATATCACATAAATGCAACTTTAATGTATAATATTTTGATAAAATTATTGAGTATTAACTGAAACGGCTGTAAGGAGCGAAGTGACCAATTTGTTAATAATAAACTATTGTTAACTTCCTATTCTCCATTTTCTTTTTTTCTTAGCCGCTGTCAAATATGACTGAAAAGCGATAAAAATATAAGCCGATTCACACACTTTCATATGCATATATATGTATGTGTGTGCGCGCGTGCGTATATGCATGCATGTATGTGCATGTGAGAGTGTGTAATGATATATTTATAAGTTTACGTGTTTGTAAGTGTACATGAGTGCGCGAAAACACGCACACGTACACTCACTCATATATATTATAAGTCTGTAAGTAGGTAGGTATGTAATTGATTATTTATACACATGTGCATAGTTTTACATGTATATGTATTTCAATACGAATATGTGTACATTCATGTAGAAGAATGTATATAAATGCAAGTAGGTATTTACACATAAGGGTTTCGTTTGATAAATGCAATTCCTAATTGTCATGATTTTATAAATAAAATACCTCCTAATGAGTATATATATATATATATATATATATATATATATATATAT
>NC_068984.1:42443197-42448659 GCF_001194135.2 Octopus bimaculoides | reverse complement strand
TGTGTGTGTGTGTGTGTGTGTGTGTGTGTAACATTTTAAAAAAAAGAAAGAGAAAAAAAGACAAGAAAAAACAACGCGAGGACGTGGTACATGCAAAGTATTAATAAGGCGCTCAGGAAAGGAAAGAAAAGGTCTTTTACGTTTATGTATGTATGTATGTATTTATGTATGTATGTATAGGGCTCCGCCTGAAACGTCATACTCTCTCTCTTTCCTGTCCCGAGCGTCTAATAACACTATCCGTATCACGTCCTCACGTCGTTGTTTTTTGTTATTATTTTTGTCTTTTTTTTTAACCTATATATATATATATATATATATATATATATCCATCCAACCATCCCCATCCGCATAACACATTTATTCCTACATTTTATTTATGGCTACACTCCTATTCTCGAGTTCTTTTCTTCAGCTATAATCTTAACTTCCTTCTTTACTTAGTCCTGCTATACTTCCTCACAATTTCTGTTTTCCCTCAATCTACAACCCTCTATTTCCTTCTTGCTTTCTGCTAATTTATTTATACATTTAGCCCTATTTTCATCCCCAACTATTTGCCAATTGTCAGAATACCTGCGCCAACAACATGCCACAACACCTTAAACAACACATGTCAAAAAACAACCGATTCCTTTACACCCTACAACTTTAAAATAATAACAAATGTATTTATAGCCTTTTAAATTTACTACATGACACGATATTCATAAAAAACCTACATGTCACACGCCCAAAATCTTAAAGCATTTTCCCTTAAATATGTACATTGTTAAAATGTTTCTTGATGCAAAACCAAACCAAGCTCAAATTCATGTACATTTTTTAATATATATTTCATTATCTAAACATACCTATAAATAAATCCTTTACCGTATCACCACATGCACTTTCCCATTGTTAAAAATGACTTTTACTACCCACACTGCAAAATACTAGTCATATTTATATCATAGTAAATCTTTTATTTGTTTTTTACACACTTTTATATATTTGTGTATTTCTGTAAGTACATCATAGCGGCATTTCTTTTTTGTATTTTGTTCTTTTAGTTTGAATGTTTTTAGAAATACTCTTTTTTTCTCTAGAGATCTTTTTAGCTTTATAAATATTGGTTCATACCTATCGACCGATACTGATCATCTATAATCTATATGTTTGTATGTATGCATGTATGTATGTATGTATATGTATGTATATGTACAGACACACACATACGCACGAACGCACACGCACACACACGCACGCACGCACACACACACACACACACAAGGTGCGAGGGTGTATATGAGGACAATTTATTAGTATATTATTACTCTCTTCAAATTAAATAAAAGGGTTATATTTCTTTCAGATCTCCTATGGTGATAAAATACTTACAGAAGAAATGAAAAGACATGCAGTCCTTGCTGCATATAAGCGGTACAAGGCGATTTAGAAAATGTCTACTGTTTATATCTAGCAAGAATTTCTTTACTCAAAATTTAGATGTCACTGAAAGCCTATACCGAAAGCAATGCAAGAAGCAATCTGTGCCAGACTGAAGAATTGATTACCCTTGTCGCAAGTAACATCCTGAATGCGAAAGAGGAGAAACATTCCACTTAACTGCACGTGACAAAGTTCAGCCTGAAAGTATTCAAGCGTATTTCTTCCCCGGACAAATTCTAACAGCAAGCAGGACAGCAGCAGCTGAGAACTTGGATTCGTAGTCGCAGGAGAACCCTGAACCCATCAACTCATCATCGGTTTCTCCATCATCACAATCAACATTACTAACCTACCACTGTCCTCACTGCCACAGTCATTCCCACCACAATCACCATCTTTGATTTTAGTAGTAGGAATAACGTCTCATACCTGTGTCACCACTGGAACCGTTATAACTGGAATTACATACTCTACAAAATATGGCCTATTTTAGGCCCCCTTGTTTCCACACAACGAACATCGACAGTATCCCTACTCATTTTCATTATAACGACCACCTCAAGTCCCTGTAATATTACCTTGATTTTGTACCAATAGCTTATCTTTATTTTCATTTATATAAAAATATATACGAGTATATATATACAGGAGGCCACTAGGTGGACTGGTAATCTGAATCTCCCTGATTCTTTTAATGTGCTAGTTACCTGGTATTAAATTGATATTAATTAATATCCAATTTTTTACCCCATTGTTTAATTTATTTTCCTTTATGTAGGGATACAATTTTTATAGTCTTTTTTCTTATATATCCAATTATATCCGTTTGCAACCGTTATTGTCCCCACTCATTACTACTACTACTACTACTACTACTATTACTACTACTACTACTACTACTACTACTACTACTACTTTTATTATTATTATTATTATTATTATTATTATTATTATTATTATTATTATTACTTAGCTGACGAGCTGGCAGAACCGTTAGTATGCTGGTTAAGATGCTTAGCGGCATTTCGTCCCTCCTTACGTTCTGAGTTCAAATTCCGCCCAGGTTGACTTTGCCTTTCATCCCTTCGGCGTCAATAAATTAAGTAACAGTGAAACTCTGCGGTTGAGTAATCAACACATTCCCTCCCCCAAAATGGCAGCCCTTGTGGCAAAATTTGAATCCATTATTATCATTATTATTATTATTATTATTATTATTATTATTATTATTATTATTATTATATGTTTGACTTTTGCTTTGTATTTGTACAAATTGACTCCGAGTCCCACCGAGAGATCTCAAGCGAAAACAAGTTACAAGTTCAAGTTGATATTATGCCTAGGGTGTCATATGCTTTTGCAGACAGTATTGTTCTAGAATGTTTGAGAAAACATAAGAAAATTATAAGTTTACTTTAAATTTTGAGATTACATAGACAGTATTTTACGTAGGATATGGGCAGTTTCCATGAGCAATATCTTTCGAATTTCTGCCATTTTGGGGTTTCCTTGTATCTGAGCTAGGTAGCAATCAGCCCCTTTCGCTATCATTCCTAGGGCACCTATGAAAACTGGTATTGTTTTAGTCTTGAAGGTCCACATTTTGCCTATTTCGATATCATGATCTTCATACTTGCTCAGTTTTTGGGAGGTCTGACAGAAACATTTCTGATGGTCTAAAGTATAAAAAAACTATTAAAGGTTTATATAGATCTACATTCAGAGTATGTCTTTAAGCTATTGTGTTTAGACCTGGTTTCCATCCTCAAACTGTTCCGATTTTGTAGATGCAATTTTTTTTTTTTTTAATGAAACACTCCGATATTAGAAAAATCAAAAATCTGTGAAAATCTCGGTCCCATGAGTATCGGATAATGGATTTTCAATTGTGTAAAGAAACTGATTGTAGTGTATATGAGTGAATGCGTGTATATGGGTGGAAATGAGCAGCTTGGCGGAGGTCTACGCTCTCCGAGTGCTTTTCTAGTTTATATTATTTTACACTTGTTATAAGATACAAAAATGTTCAATACCTTTAATTTTTTTTCTATACTTCTAATATCTTTAATATTTCTTTAATATAAGACGTTGAGCTGGCAGAATCGTTAGCATGCCGGGCAAAATGCCATGCAGCATTTCGTCCGTCTTCACATTCTAAGCTCAATTGCCGCTGGAGTCGACTTTGTCTCTCATCCTTTTGGGGTGGATAAAATAAGTACTTGTTGAACGCTGAGATCGATGTAATCGACTTACCCACACCCAGGAATTGCTGACCTTATATCAAAATTGGAAACTAATTTTATTAATGTCCTCAACAATTCCCAAGGATATTCTTTGCATTTTCTTCTTCCTCCCTTTCCATAGTTTAGCTTATTTTATCAACACTGCCCTCTTAATCATCATCATCATCATCACCAGCATTATTAACACCGTCCCTGCCAACCACTCCTGTCAATAATTTGCCTTTGAAACACTGACCGTTCCCCTAAATTAGCACTCCTGCTGCTAAGGCCTTTTCAATTAATATCCATTCTTCTGTTCTACTTATTCACCACTAGGTGAATAATAATCTTCTAGGTCCCATTTGTTTTAGTTTTCTAATTCTTTTCCCCGTCTATTCACTTTCAATTGTTATTGTCGATTTACTTATTCATTCGTTTATTTATTCATTTGTATACGCGCACCCATCAACAATCTTCTTCACAAAGGTCATTGTAACTCCATCCCACTGTCTCCCATTCAATTTCACTTATTTGTCTGCCTGTTTCATTATCTTTTCTTATTCTAATTTCTCTTACTCCTTTTATTGAAATCCTTTTATCAATCTAACACCCGTCTACCCTACTTCATCTCCACCGCCACACCAAAATCCAACTTTCCCTCCCCTTTCTTCCTTCAACTTCTTCCTTCTTCCCTTTTTTACTTTTTTTTTTGTCTTTTTTTCTTTTTCCCTTCTCTTCCCGCCTCCATCACACCCTACTGCAGAAATCCTATTTATATATATGCAAGCGCTATATCTGTGTAATCACAGACGGTAGCAAGACACTGACTTGGAACACGACTGTAAGTATATAAACCTGATGAGTGTGTAACGCATGAAAGTACTAGTTTATTTCAATATTGCAAAATGGTAAAATTGTAAATAGTAAAACGTGAAAACCAGACTTAGTTGGAATTTCATTGATTAATATATTGTTCTATATACAATCATACAAACTCGGATAACAGACGGTGGATAGATGTTAGTTCATTACAAATGTTTCTTACGCATTTATATTAGATGAATGTGTACATTACAACAGTGCAAAAAACTGTATTCAATATATGATACATATAATTTCAAAACAATATAAGAACACTCCATAAACGTAGTGGGAACACGCCTATCGGCCAGCCGGAGCTAGCCATGAATGGAGGAAAAACAAAACATAAGCAATAATGACCGTTAAAGGGGTGGTAATACATTAAGAGTTTAGTTAGCGAGTTGGGGTAAGGTAAGATTTATAGGCACCATAATGGTTAGAGAGCCCGTCAGGGGTTGGACTCAGCTAGACCGGTTCATTTTCAAAGACTAGAGATGAAGTGTAGGTAATTATGTATGTACTTTTATGTTATTCGTTTTATTGAACCCATGACAAAGTAAATAAACAAAAGCAATTCAGTACCGGATATGAGTGCAGCATAACCTTGCTAAAGATTGTATATATATATATATATATATATATATATATATATATATATATCATCATCATCATCATCATCATCATCATCATCGTCATCAACGTCAGCCTTCCATGCTAGCATAGGTTGGACGATTTGACTGAGGACTGGCGAACCAGATGGCTACACCAGGCTCCAATCAGATTTGGCAGACTTTCTACAGCTGGATGCCCTTCCTAACACCAACTACTCCGAGAGTGTGGTGGGTGCTTTTACGTGCCACCGGCACGAAGGCCAGTCCGGCGGTACTGGCAACAGCCACGCTGAAAATGGTGTATTTTACGTGCCACCTGCACAGGAGCCAGTCCAGC
>NC_068984.1:42433090-42443187 GCF_001194135.2 Octopus bimaculoides | reverse complement strand
ATATATATATATATACTTCTCTCATTTCTCTCCACGTGACCGGTGTTCGGCCAAGCCTGAACTTTCTTTCTTGGTTCGACTACCATACGTGCAACATCTATATTCCTCCCCATGCCTGTCATCCCTTATGTCCCTGCCGTAAAGCTTCACTTCCACACACGCCAGCTTAATTTAATTTGTCCTTAGTCAAAAGACACCTGTTAATGTCCTGTTATTTGCATTTGTATTTGCGTACTTGTGTACCATTTCTCCGTTTTTCTTTCTTTCGAGGAATCTAGTGCTCTTAGTTTAATTTTTCCTTCGGGCTGGCCAGATTGAAGCAATCTCGAGTACAATCAGCCGAAATTGCAAAGATAATCTGGAACTCGACTGAGGAAAGAAAACTTCGAATGACCCGTCCTTGTCTTTTCTTGTCTTTTTTTGTATCATTTGTCTGGATGTTTTGCGTTCTTGTCCCATTTTTTTGTATTCCTTTATATATATACAAAATGGGACAAGAATGCAGAACATACAGACAGTTAGGTGATACAGGAAAGGGACAACAAAACATCCAGATAGACGATACAGACAAAACAAGGACAGGTCATTTGGAGTTTTCTTTCATTAGTCGAGATCCAGATTATCTTTGCAATTTCGGCTGGTTATACTCGATATTGCTCCCATCTGGCCAGCCCCAAGGAAAAATTAAGCTAAGAGCATTAGATTCCTTGGAAGAAAGCAGCGAGTGTATACAAAAACAAGGACAGGAAAAAACGAACAATTGTTATGTCCTGTTATTATTTATATTGTATTTATGTAACATTGTTCGTTTTTTTTTTTCGTTTTTGTTTTTGTATACATTCGTTGCTTTCTTCCAAGGAATCTACTGGTCCTTGCTTAGTTTTACCTTGGGACTGGCCAGATGGGAGCAATATCGAGTATAACCAGCCGAAATTGCAAAAATAATCTGGATCTCGACTGAAGAAAGAAAACTCCAAATGACTTGTCCTTGTTTTGTCTGTATTATTGTCTGTATTATTGTCATTGATTTATTCAGAAACACCCTTCAACCGCTAGATCACAAACGAGGTGTTTCTTCACTTCAGCTCTTCTACCTTGTTGCAAGAGTCACTAGACCTTTTGTCAAAATAAATACTAGTTAATGACTCTCACCTCTTTTGACCTCGATGTTCTGGTATTTCACTCATTCATATTGTTTTTTTTTCTAGGGACTGAAAAAACAGTGTTTATTGAAGAAATACGGCTCCCATCTCTCTTTAGCGGTCATATTCTCGATGTTCTGTTGAATCATGGATAGAAAGAAAAATAAAGTGTCTATATATGCTTGGGGTCGTATAGAGACCCAAAAGACTTAAGGAATCTGTGGCACATTGTATCAGTCAATCGTTTGCGGTGGATATATGTAGTTTATATAAATGTGTGTGTGTGTGTGTGTGTGTGTGTGTGTGTGTGTGTGTGTGTGTGTGTGTGCGTGCGCGTGTGTGTGTGTGTGTAGTGGACTCTCCTGACGACAGATAAGGATAACAGAATTTCTTGCTGAACAACCTGCATTGATGATTTATAGGGATCAAATTTTGTGTTGTATATGAACTCACTGCCACCATCATGATTGCCTGTACAAGTGCATGTTGTGCTACACATCAGATCTCGAAAGGATCGGAATGCAACATGAAATGAAATGTTTTGCGCTAGAACACAAAATGTCGCCCGTTTCGGTAATCGAAACTGCGATCGTATTTGCAAAACTCTAATCACAGGGCCACAATAGCTTGTATACTAACTCCACTTATTTATTCGATTATCTTTATTTTTTTATGCCTTCTTTTGTTCGCTCTTAACGTTTCGATCTTAGATTTCTTAGTGCACTATTGTTTTCACATTTTAATTTTATCTATCTTTGAAAATATGGTTAATATTTTGCAATTTTATACTTCTTTCGAGGATGGATTTGAAGCTCGTCATTGAAAAGTCTGCTGCCAGCTTCTGGCCATTTTGTAGGCGTTCCTCTGCGGTCCGAAAGTGATTTCGAGCAGAAATGGAAACTTTATTGCGACAATAATTATTTAGTTAGTTAATTACATATTTTTGTCTAGCTATAATGACTGCAAGCAGCTACATTTTCACTCTGTCCAAATATAAAGACAACGTGGGCGATATATCATAAAGTAAAAACTAATACAAATCAGTTCATAATTGATATTTGATTGGGTACAATCTGAAGTAATTATCGTACATTCAGAATTGCAATAAAAATCATTTGACAAAGAACTCCTCATAATAAAATACCTTGTAAAACATTCGAGTGTGCCAACCTACCATTCAAAAATCTAATCTGGTTAGTAAAACAACTGGAATAAATTACCTATTATAATAGTTGAAACATTTTAGGCAGCAACTGACAGAATCGTTCAAATTCCGTCGAGGTCGACTTTGCCTATTCTTCTTTTCGGGGTCGATAAATTAAGTGCCAGTTGAGTACTGGGGTTGATGTAATCGACTTCCCCCACCCCGAGCTTGTTGGCTTTGTGCCAAAATTTGAAACCAATATTTGAAACTTGGGAGATTATTATTAAGTAGCAGGAATGGTAAGGCGTCAAATCAAATGCGACCCTTTCTTTCTCACCCATCCACATACATTCTACAGTTGAAATCGCTTCAAATTCTGTTACGATTTCCTTCCTCCTGTCTACGTGAAGTAGAAGTAATGAAATAGGATATATTCATTGTACTAATTTAAGAAACACCTCCCCGCCTCGCACTCTCTGTATATATGTGTATGTACATATACACAACTGCTTATACATGATATGAATACATATGTAGTTTTGACACTCTACTACTCCACCCTATTCTCTTGTAATTTAGATTATTATATTATATTATATTACATTATATTATATTATATTATATTAGTTGAGATCGTGTAAGGTGGATAAATAACAGGTACACTAATTGGACATTTCCTTAGCGGAATTACTTCATTATCTTCTTCTACAAGATTTTCATTACTTAGTGAAGAGATAAGAAGACTTGATCTTTGCCTGCCCTCTTTCATTGGTTATAAGTTGAAGGTCTTTATTTGTATCTACTGTAGGATATTTTTATTGTATACACAAACGCACACATACACACGCACATGTATCAGGTAGCAATTGATAACATGTAACCAAGTACAACCTGTTGCATGGTGGGGTCGTCGGCTAGTAAAGTGGCAACCCAACCAAGTTTGCCTGGTGAAGAACTGTGATTTTTATATATTCTAATGAATGAAAAACAAGTCCGGCCAATCAACTTAGTGGAGTCAGTGGCTATCTAAAAATGTATACCTTACATACGTGAATGTACTTAGTGGCACGCTGGCATTCCATTTAAATATGGCACAGAAGAAATAAACAACTTTCAACTGCACTATTTGGAGGGAGCCAACAGCATACCAACGAAACAACTGATGCAGGTGGCACCATGCCTACTTGCTGAGCTAAGTCGAAGTTAATGCCTTCATTGATTACCATTGGATAAACATGACAGCTGTAGATATCTCCCCTTTTGTCTTCTTTCTTTTCTTCTTTATTTCTTACGTTCCTTTATTCTCTTTGGTAGCAGCTTGGTTAACGTGAAAACTGACAGGAAAACTATCATATATATATATATATATATATATATATATATATATATATATATATATATATATATATATATATATATATAAGCATGCATACACACACGCACGCACGAACACACACAAGCACACACACACACACACACACACACACACACACACAAACACACGCGTTGGTATATAAATGTACACTCGTATATATTCGCTACCATAAATGCCAGAATTTATAAAGTACTGAGTCGCAACCGCCCTGGATATTGTAGTTTCACATCTTGTCTCCAGCGCAGCGTTGTATCTATATTCGAGATGTTCAAAGCTTCTCAAAAGAAACCAGTCCGTTCAGTTGTAAATAAGTTACAGTGCTGGGGTCATCTCTTCTGATGTTATTTAGTTGTCAACAGTTATTTTAATTCATTAACAACTACATGCTGCCATGAAACGTTATGTAACTGACTCGGTGGTTTTACAGTATTGACACCAATGTACTCTCTTGCGTAAGAGTATAGACATGAAACTTACAGACTAAATGCTAAAATACACAAATTCTGGTATGTGTGTTATAGTTATTAAAGGGTGATAACTATATTGAGAAAGTTACATACAATTACGGAAAACTCTTCTACATTCATTGATTACTATTCAAGAAATGCTGAAAAGTTCTTAGCATTAAAGGTGTCGCGAAAGGCCTGGTTGAAGGCACAACCTTCCGAGTTGCAATAAATTTATGACTCTGAGAAGGGAATATATTAAATAAAATCATAATTAACTGATCCTTTTGTGTTTTCTTTTACCCAAAGACAAGAACTTTTCAGCGCTCCCCCGTATATGTGAACTGTGGAATACCTAACCCACATTGGAGCTGATTTCCGTGTGATAAGTTTACTTCTTATACACATGCTCTGGGTTAAGTCCCACTGCGTCGCACCTTAGGCAAATGTTTTCTGCTATAGCCTTCTGCCAACCAAATCCTTGTGAGTAGCTTTGATAGACGGAAACAGGAAGAAGCTCGTCGTATATATATATATATGTATATATATATATATATATATATATATACACGTGTGTGTGTGTGTTTGTGTCTGTGTTTCCTTTCCACCACTACTTGACAACCGGTGTTGGTTTGTTTATGTCCTGCAACTTAGTGGTTCGGTAAAACAGTCCGACAGAATTAGTTTAAAACTTAAAAAAAAAAGTACCTGGATCGATTCATTCGACTAATATTCTTCAAGGTGCTGCTTCAGTATGGCCGCAGTCTAATGACTGAAACAAGTAAGAAATAAAAGATAACTAGCATCATACTAACAGCGTCTTCCATTTATTAATATAAACACTGAATTCTTTCAACTGGAAATTTAATGTCACAAAACTCGTGCGTTGCTTGTTCAGAATATTACGGATTTTCATTTAAGGTACTGGAGACATGGTTTGAAACTTCAATATCTAGATTGGTGGCATCTCAATACATTGTAAATTCGGTCAACTGTTTGTGTAAGTAAACAAACGTACGTGTGCGTGTATGTACGGTGCGTGTGTGTTTGCGAGTGTGTGTATGCGAGTGTGTGTATATATACAGACATTCATATAATATGTTTTTGTATGTGTATCTGATTATTATTTCTTACTATGAAAATTGGAAAGTAGATGTTAGTTCTGGCTTTTATATCTTAGGAAAACTCAACTCATTTATGTTTCCCGTAAGCTAAGTATAGAAACTAAATTCTAATGTTTCCTCGCCAAGATCTAAAAACTTGCTTTATCTCGCTCGTTGTTTTAGCGATAAATACTGGTTTCTTTTGTCGAGTGATAAAGTTCATGAATAGTCGTACGTTTTCGGTTAAATCCCGAAAAAATTAGTTGCAAGATATCATACCTCTCTTGGATAAAAGAATATTTGTACAATTGCTACTTAATTTACCAACGTTCTTGAGGTATGTAAGGTAAAACTGATTACAAGGAGAATTGAATTTCCAGCCTGTACGCAAGGAACTAATAATGTTTGTATAATGCTTAGACAAAATCAATACCGTCATAAATCATTTTTTCTCTCTTATAATGACTGAAATATATTAACTGCTGAACTATTCCTAATTTACTCACATCGTCCATTCTGGGGGCTTGCTCGGATCAATGCAACTCTTCCACGCCTGTTGTCCTGATCTTCCGTGGCAATCTTCTTGAGTATCCTCAACCCGATCTTCATTGTCTTTCACAATTTGATCGATATATGATCTTCTTGGTCTGCTGGTATTGTAAGCCCATGCGTGAGTTTCAAGAGAAGGAGATCACCAGATCTTTACCTCTCCAGAAACGTCTTGCATACTGTGTTCTGCGTTCCCCTATTACTGAGGTAATGGTAGGAAGATTGCCATACAGTCACTGCTTTGTAAGGTTTTGCTGCCAAAAAAAAATCGAGAACTGCACGAAAAATTCTCATATGTATACTATTAAGCTTATTTTCAAGTCCTTTCAGCGATCATGCCATAGAGAAGTACTGCACAAGGCAAGCAATTTTTAAGGAAGAGGGGCGAGTCGATTACGTCAACCTCGGTACGCAAGTACTCAGAGAGTTGAAAGGCGAATTTGACATTGGTGTGATTTGAATTCAGAATACATAGAACCGGAAGGCATATTGCAAGGTATCTTCCCAACGTTCTAATAATTCAGCCAATCCACCACCTTTATATTAGCTAACCAATATTGAAATTAGATACACTGTTGAATATGTGAGATAGTAAAGCTTCGGATTAAACAAACCTTAGTTTCAACTTTTGCCGACCTAAGTTCAAAACCTTTGAAAATGGATTATATTTACCTTGAATCAGTAAAAAGTGCAAGTTGTTTATTGGGGTCTATCCAATAGACTATACAGTTTCTCATCACGATCGTGGTCGAAAATACTGAAATACAAAAACTGTTTGAAATCGTCACTTATATTACCTCTTAACTACCGTATATTTTAATGGCGGATCCATTAAACCCCTATAATATAAAAATAGAGGTTTGTCATGTTATTGATACTCAATATTGGCCAAGAACACATCGCTGTAATTATGCGCTATGTGGTCTTACATCTCAACACTGATCAGTTTATAGATGTTGATTTACCGACTTGGTGAAAATATTTTGTTCAGTGTAATTAAGAGATGTATGAACTTTTAATTGCATTAATTACTGGTTAATGATTTTTCCTAATAATATTACATCAAGTCAACGTCTTATAGGTTACTCCTGCGGTCTAATGACTTATAGGACGTACACACACACATCTTCATACACGATTTCCTTCTATAGTTTTTTTGTTTATAATTGTTTTATGTTATTCTTGTTTCCATTTATCACACAAATCTCTAACATCTGCTGAGGTGAACGCCCTGTTTAAGCTGTATCAGATTTCAGAGCGTGCATGCGCACACATGCACACACATGCACACGCACGCTCAGATAATATATATGCGCATGCATGTATAGATACATGCATACACATACAAACAACTACATACATATGCACAGGCACGTGTGCGCGAAATACTTCTAATATTCTAATACCATTTAGCAATGATAGAAGGCAAAGGGATAAAAAAAATACATATAAGAAGCTATTTAAACCAATTAAATATTACTCGATAGCGTCTGAAAATTACGATCTTGTTTTGTCCCTCTTTAGTTTCTCTATTTCTTCTTTGCCGTTTTATGTAATTTTTATCTAATTTATTTTACTTTATTTTATTTTATTTTATTTCATTAGTCTTCCGTCCGAACTTATGAAACCAACCAAGTAATTGGTTTCCTCGTCACGTAAAGAGACAAACAAAATAAACCAAATTAATGTTACTTCCATTTCAAACATGCAAAACATGTCAAGCAGCATATAACATAATTCTTCATGTTTCCCTCGGCAAATATTATTTTCCCTTTATTACTGAATTTGCACTTTTTTTCCTTCCTTCTCTCACTCAACATTTCCCTTTTTCAGGGTCATATATAAATTGTATAAATATTCAATTATGTTTACTTCACAGACTCTCACTTTCTAATGAGTTTCTAAACTTGCCTACAAAACCAGGCTTTTCCAGTATTTCGCGCTATTAACTTAATCTTTAAAAATCAAAACTATTTTGATATTTACATCTTCACTACAATTCGATTGATTTTATCGCTAGTCATCATTAGATGGATTATTCTTAGTGTGTACGAAAGCATCTTATTTTGAACTCGGAACATTCACTTCTAAACAAAGAGCAGTAACTATCTTATTTAGTAGATCACTGATGCAGCTACTGAAAGTTTTAGTTGTTCTGTTACCGCACATTGAATTAATCTCTCTTTAACACAAGTCTTGATTCGATTAACCTCATTCATTTTCTTCACTCAGTTAATCTCACTAGTGTTGATTTGGTTGTTATTTTGCTTCAGATAGTCCTTGGATAACTGATGCATTCTCCGACTCCAATGTCGTGATACCGCCACGATATTACGACGGATGGTCTAGACACACTGTACCAGTGTAGTAACAGTAAACAAGATAACGATGCAGCCGTAATAACAACGTAACAATCCAACAGTCTCTTCTCGAACCAATAATCAATATTCCAAACGAACTAACCAACCGACACCTTGCGACTTCACTGTGAACTCAACTCGAACTTACACACAAACTTCACTTCGACCACTACTGTCTATAATCGCTCGGTTCAGTCTATTTCTCGCAAGGAGGCGTCGTGATCTCATCACAACGATAACTATCCCGTACTTTTCAATAAAGCTTAGACTATATTATTATTATTAAAAGAACTCGTACTTTTTTCAGTCAGTAGAGAAATTTGGCTGCTATATCTAACAGTTCTTGTGACCGTGCAAAGAAGTCCTCAGAAACTTGTGGTTAATGCTGTGAATCCCTTTCTGGTAGATACTATATTGTCCAAATTATCTGGTCGAAGTGCTCAAACAATATTATCACACAAACATTATAGATAATCTAAAAATAAAAAAATATATAAACACATACATACGTACGTACGTACTTACATAGATACATAATGCATACATACATACATACATGCATACATACATACATACATACATACATACATACATGCATACATACATAGCTATGACACTATAATGATATCCGTCGGAAGAATAACCCCGAGGCCAAAAAAGTAGGCGCCCACAGCATGCTAGGAGCTATAATCACTCTTAATAAAAAGTGCTGGTGGAATATACCGGTGAAAATCTAAATAAAATGTAAACATAACAGACCTGACAGTAATTTGGCATACAGAAGAAAAACTGTGTACAACTGTGTAAATCAGCTGCCCAGCGGATGTTAACATTAAGCTAAAGATGAGTGAAAAAGAAAATAGCTATGCTGAACTATTGAGAAATCCAGATAACAAGTTCAGGTTTATACTCGTGATTATAAGGGCAGTGGGATATATAAAACAATGCCTGAATACGAATCTTGAGAAATTAGATTTCTCAAAACCATAGAGGAGAAAACTGGTTTCATGACTATAGATCCAAGCCATAACTGGAACTGTAAAAATCTAAAACTTTCCAGAAGTTTATCATTTAAGTATACATAATCATGTCTAGACATGCAATTATATGCATGAGAATACATACACAAATCAAACCATACAAATCTGCACATATACATACATACATGCATACATACATACATACATACATACATACATACATACATACATACATACATACATACTTTGAAGGCAGCTCCTTGAGCAAAATCTTTGTCTGATAACGAAGAAGGCATGACCAAAGAAGTCGCACGACTCTACCGCAACGGATCATCAGATGAAAGGATGAACCTATATGAGCAGAAGACTGCATGGATATGTTAGTAGAAAGCTCCGAGATGATACAAGCATCTATCATCAAAGCAGTTTATCATGTACCAATAGCCGGAGTACTACCTCCCACTTTGAAGGGTATATGTTTGCAATCCAGGAACAGGAAATATCAACCAAATACCTGATGCACAAAAGGGATAGAGATGCAGCAAAAGCAGGAAAATGTGACCATCGATACAGACTTTGCTGAGCTAACACCGAAGATATCACCCACATCAGTTGTCCGAAAATATCATCACGTTATTATCTACTGATGCGATATGATGCTGTAGCTAGGACACTCTATAATGAAATACGTCGGAAGGACAAAGAAATAAGACCCCACAGTATGGTAGAAGACATAGCCACTTATAATAAAAAGGAGTACTGATGGAATATTCCAGTGAAGACCTCAATAAAATGTATGCACAACAGACTTGATATAATGATACATACATACACACATACATACATACATACATACATACATACATACATACATACATACATACATACGTAGGAGCCTTGGATCTTGCTTAGAAAATAACGTTTTCTCTGTTGGCAAGAAATATTGAAATAAAGCTGAATAATGACATACAGACATATGCACATGTATGCATATATAT
>NC_068984.1:42427870-42432198 GCF_001194135.2 Octopus bimaculoides | reverse complement strand
ATATATGCACATGCATACATACATACATATATACATACATACATACATACACACATACATACATACATGCATGCATGCATACGTACATTTTAGACTTCTCAAAGCCAGAAAGGAGAAAACTGATTCGAAGACTACAGATCCAAGCCATCACTGAAACTGTAAAAGTTTGTAAACCTTTCCAGATGTTTATCATTTATGTATATATAGCAAGCCTAGACATGCAAACAATATGCATGAGAATACATACATGAAGCAAAACATACAAATCTGAACATATACATATTTACAAATATACCTTGTTAATGTTGAAATTCCAGTGAAGGAGCCTTGGATCGAGGTTAGAAACCGGCCCTTTCTCTATTGGCAAGAAATCTTGAAGGAAAACTGAATGACATACATACATACATACCTGCATACATATATGCATACATACATAGACATATATATATATAAATGTATGTATGCATATTTATGTATGTGTGTATTGTATATATAAAACTACGATTGTCACATTTCTTGATACTGTTGTAATGTTCCTTGGTTAGTCATTATTGTATTTTTACCAACAATATTACAAAACGCTGTTTCCGTTAATGCTATGGTACATGTAACATTCAACCCCTGAATAAGGTGATATATATTTGGCATATTGGGAGGCATTTTGCCAATCAGATTTGTTATTTTTTCTCATTTTACAATTAGTTCGGTTATTTACCTTGGCAAAATTTCATCCTTACATCTTGTAAAATGGTTGTGAGTGTTTACACCACTCACTCATAATCCTGTCTTCGGATCCTAGAAGATGAAAATTCTGTTTTTACACTTAAGTTGTACGAAGGGCAAAGAAGAGCAACAACTAACTTTGTTTCTGAGGATGTAGTACATTAAAACACAAAGACAGTTTTTCGTCAGCATGACGGTACAAAAACACAACAATAACACAGAAAGAAGCAGTCGTAAAGCTACTTTTCTTGTCACAGGCAAATAAATTTGCGATTGACTTCAAAGAAAATATATCTTGTTACTTATATTGTCTCTAAACTTAATCAGGGATTAACTTGTTCAAGCATAAACAACACGGGATTTATGATAGAGACACACGCGTGCGTGTGTGTGTGTTATAAAATTTCATAAAGAATATATGTATAAAAAGTACATGTATTTATGGAATGATGAATGTTATTTTAAATCCTTATGCAAATGTCTATCTGGTGATCATTATTATATTGGACATTCTTCGATATTCATTTGAAACCCTATTTGTCTCATATAGAAAGTCATACGCAACAACACTTCCTAGAATCACTGTCCTAAGAAGTTAAAATACTATTCTAATGTAAATTATTTCCTATACAATATCGGTAACAAAAGAACAAGGTCCTCCTATATTTTCTTTTTGTTTCCCTTAGCATCAGCACCTTTGACAACCATTTGGTAACTGCAGAATATGTCTGTTCTTTAACTGCATAGCCCTTCATGCTTGGACAAAGGACTCTACCTCTTTTTCCAAAGTTTATTGTCCATTAGAAGATTGTCGTGAAAGATTGTTTATGGGCATAGATTAAGCAAGGATAATTTTAGCGCATTTAAATGGCAATTTGCTAACGGAAAGATTGTATAACATACAGATTGGATCAAGTGAAAAATTTATGCTCACATATGTTTATGCAGGTATGTGTGTAGGCAATCAAGTAGAGAATTTCTCTATTAACAAACACATTTTAACAATTCCAGTTAACTACCTCCACACTAGTATGTTTATTCGATGAAAGCATTACTTTTGCTCTGATACACTTTTACAGGAACGTATTGGCAAAACTATCAGCAAGTAATAAAGATAATAGTTGCATATGCATGTCTTATTATACATATAAATATGTTTGTATGTATATGTATTTACAAATATATTTATATATTCTTTTATTCTTTTACTTCTTTCAGTCATCTGACTGCTGCCATGCTGGAGCACCGCCTTTAGTCGAGCAAATCGATCCCAGGATTTATTCTTTGTAAGCCTTGTACTTATTCTATCAATCCGTTTTGCCGAGGTGCTAAGTTACAAGGACGTAAGCACAGGAACATTGGTTGTCAAGCGATGGTGGGGGACAAACACAGACACAAACAACAAACACAAGCATACACACACACACACACACACACACACACACACACACACACACATATATATATATATATATATATATATATATATATATATATACGACAGGCTTCTTTCAGTTTCTGTCTACCAAATCCACCCACAAGGCTTTGCTCGGCCCGAGGATATAGTAGAAGACACTTGCCGAAGGTGCCACGCAGTGGGACTGAACCCGGAACGTTGTTGTTGGGAAGCAAGCTTCTTACCATACAGCCACTCATGCACCTATGTATATACATTACACACTCGCACGCGCACACACATACACATATATATACACAAATAAGCACATAAATGCGAAACGAGGTGGAAATAATAGTACTCGAATACCAAAGGTATAGTAATGTGTATTGTGTGATATGCATGTACAATGACAAATATCGATGATTCTTTATTGCCCACTTAGATGGGGCCAACATAGATGGGGACAGCACAATCTGAGGGGTCAGATACACGAAATGATTTTAACATAAAAATGCCTTAAAAATTTTACATGTAATTATATAAGGAATGATTTACTATACAAAAGACAAAACAAATGGAGTGGTGTTTGGGTTCAGCTACGACTCCACGAGCCCCAATCCACCACTGATACCTTTTCAAGACACTTTATGGCATGCTCACACGGTTAAACCCACTCGCAACACTCGTGCAACATACTTCCATCTTTCATCGAACATTCTCTCTGACAGACACCTCTTCTCCAACCTCACTTTCCTCTTCAAGTGAAAAGCAAAATACCTTTGTAAGGCAAGGCCGGAGATTAAGCTGCCTGTCTTTACTCCTTTCATCATTGTCTTCCATACCACCTCTTTCGCTATTGCTACTACGATGAGAAAACAAGTCTTACCTTCATTTGACAAAAATTCAGGTGGATCAATTTTTATAATTGACTCAGTCGACATCTGTACTCTTCCTATACCAGACAACAGATGTTCCGCATAAGCCCACATCTCCGACACCTCCGGACACTGAACAATAGCGTGCGGGACGGTTTCCCTATCCCGCTCACATTTTGGACAGGTCGGTGTCTCGCATTGACCATGTCTTGCTAGCTTATCCCGAACGAGCAATGCACTT
This sequence comes from Octopus bimaculoides, assembly GCF_001194135.2. Classification (NCBI taxonomy): domain Eukaryota; kingdom Metazoa; phylum Mollusca; class Cephalopoda; order Octopoda; family Octopodidae; genus Octopus; species Octopus bimaculoides. The sequence continues at coordinate 42,428,960 of NC_068984.1, read as the reverse complement.
CTGTAACATTGCCAGGTCAAGGACTGTTGGAAGTTATCCAGCGTCCTCAACCCAAATGTACGAAAGAACAGGCTGTCAAGCTGGATATACCCAAGACCCAGAGTCTCCCCCAGGTCATCGTCACATTCAGCCTCTACCCTCTGTATGAAAATGCTGGCGAACCACCACCGCTGGCGTTACCCGAGCGACGGAATAGCAAGAGGGCCTTGCAACACTCCGTATGCCATTCACTCAACCTTGATCTACGAAATCACCAGTCTTCACGTCCACAAGAACTAGCGAACGAAGGAAACATCTGTTTCACAAGCGGAAACCACACTTCGTTCACCATCTAGGAGAATCCAGAGGTGCCTCAACCTCAGCGCATATTTGCGCTTCAACAGCCAAGGCATCCCTTGTCCTCCCTTTAACGGTCTTTGACAACAAATAGAACGTTTTCCACAAAAAGCGAAAGAGCTGTCTTTCCACCTTGGTAAACCACGAATCTGGGCAAGGAACGACGGTTAAGCTGTAGGTAATGACCGATCCAATAAACACATTGGCCACCTCTGCCCTCCATTTCAGGCAGAGCCACCACCAAGACCAGGTCTTGAATAAGTAGTCCACACTGCTCGAAACCTCGGCCCAATTCTTCTCTACCTGGAGGTCCGGACCAAATCCGACCCCTAGCAACTTGACCTGTCCCTCCGTCCAACGTCCTACGACGCTGTCTGAAGGCATCGACTTACCCCTCCAGGTGCCGTATTGCAAGCCGACCGATTTGTCCCGGTTAATCTACGCCGTGTGTGCTGATTCCTTACTGGATAACGATAGGCTGAAGTCGGACCAGTATCTGCGAACCTGCCGGGTGCAACACTCATCATCAAGGGCTTCATTTTTATTACCACCGTTATTCACAATATTTTGTTCTTTCATTGTCACTCATTATTATTGTTATTATTATTATTATTATTATTATTATTATTATTATTATTATTATTATTATTATTATTATTATTATTATTATTATTATTATTGTTCAGTAGTTTTATTTTTATAACGTGCTTTCACTTCACTACCGAGCGCAGTTCTGTGCGCCTTGGGTGTGTGC
>NC_068984.1:42424800-42426470 GCF_001194135.2 Octopus bimaculoides | reverse complement strand
GTTGTTTCAAGGTATTTGGCCAGTCCGATTGTGGTGGTTTTGTACGTAAGTTCAAGTTGGATCAAGCCTCGACCTCCCTGAGCTCTGGGAAGGTAAAGACGATCCACGTCTGCCTTTGGATGGTGCATCTTATTACAAGTCAGTAGCTTGCGGATTTTTCTATCAATTTTGACTATTTCACTGGTATTCCAGTTAAGCACATTGAAGCTATAAAGAACAATTGGGACTGCTAAGGAATTTATGGCTAACACCTTATTATATGCATTCAGCTCAGACTTCAGAACTGCTCGAACTCTTCTAGAACATTCCTTCCTAACCTTCTCTTTCATGCTTGCATGCTGGATATCACAGCCTTCATTTATTCCTAGGTATTTATAGGTTTGTTCCTGCTCAAGTTCTTTTATTACTGTTTCGATATCTAATTCTATTGAACTTGACTTTACTAGTTTCCCTTTCATAAAAGTGGCTTTGGCACACTTTTCAAGGCCAAACTCCATCCCGATATCATCACTGAATCCTTTCACAGTATGTAATAGTCCTTGAAGCTCTTCATCATCTTTGCCATATAGCTTTAAATCATCCATATAAAATAGATGGCTTATTTTTCTGTTGTCAATTTTGTAACCATACCCTGTTCTATTCAGTTCACTTGAGAGTGGTATTAGTGTTTTATTATTATTATTATTATTATTATTATTATTATTATTATTATTATTATTATTATTTCTTTATCACAGGCTTTGTTGGAGTTCCTGGAGTCTTGTATGTGTAGCCCACTTGCTACCTGCGGGCTACGGTACCATGTTATTTGTTCTTTTCAGCTATCTAATACTTTCCTGATTATTCTGTCCGTGCCAAGGAGGCGAACCTTTTGTAATAGTTCTACAGGGCACTCTATTCCAATTTCCTTTATATTCCTTTGATGTCTTCTGATACTGTTCCCAAGGACTCAACAATAATTGGCACTATTTTCACCTTCTTCATTTTCCATAGCTGGGCTTTTTCGTACTTAAAAGGGTTGTATCTATCTATCTATCTATCTATCTATCTATCTATCTATCTATCTTTTTCGCCTTCCTTCTTTGTTATTCGTGGATGAAAGTGGCATTATTATTATTATTATTATTATTATTATTATTATTATTATTATTATTATTGATTCAGCTCTATGTGACTTGAAGCTTCGCTGGCTTTTAACAGAAATCGACCCGTTCAGGCTCAGATTACCTCATACATATATATGCACGCACACACTCACCCATACACACACACACACACACATACACACACATATACACACATATACATACTTTCATAGATGACTTTAATGAGAGAGAGTGACATTTTCTATTGCTCAGTCATAAACCCCATAAAAATGAAGGGATTAGCTATGACGTCAAAGTCCTGTCATGATTTCTCATATCTGATAAAAGGATTTCTTGGTCAAGAGTATATTCGGGAGAAAAATGATCTTCGCAGAAAATGAACAAATTTTATCTCAGTTATTTAAAATTGCAGATTACATTAGATTCGGGATTTTAGCATCTGATTTTCTAGGTCTATATTTGTTTCTTTAAACTGAAATATATGTGTGTATATGTATACATGCATAAATATATGTATGTGTATGTATACTTAAATGCATAGACACACACAGATTTATATATATA
>NC_068984.1:42418431-42424580 GCF_001194135.2 Octopus bimaculoides | reverse complement strand
ATCACAAAATGACAAAACACATCGAGAAATTTATTTTTCCTGAAAATAAAACAAAAATAACATGAATTTATCAAAATATGCTTCCATTTTTAGAAACGGAATTAAAGTAAAAACCAGACAGATGTTGTAGACAGAATCAAAAGAGGAATAGCGTTCTCTTTAATACAAATTCCATACAGATTAACAGTGAACCCAATGTCATCTGATTATCTTTACTGTTAATGCGAATATTTTCATTTCAAAGTAAAATTTCTATTACAACTCTAGAGAAGCTATGTTTAGATATATCAACATATTTTTCAATAGATAACTGCGCATCAACTTATGGTATTAGGTAACGAAATAAATTTTAATCCGTCTGGCGAATCAATTAAAACGATTCAATTGATTCTGATAGAGTTATGAAAAACTTTAAATGATTGGTATGTAGATATTCCATGTTAAGACATCTTCATTTTGTCTATGTAGATGCGACTGGGCTCGATAGAGCCTGCCGTGCCTGCCGTTAATCATACAAAAATTATGATATTATTAGAATTCCATTGGTTATCGAAACTCTCGCCATTTACGCAGCCTTCTGCAGTTGCTAGCACAAGGATATAATACTACTTATTTGAGAAATTAAGGCGGTCAGCTGCCGGTGGTTAGCCTGCTGGATAAAATACTTGGTACTTTCGGTACTTTAAGTTCTGAGCTCAAATCCCGCTGAGGTCAGTTTTATTTTTCATACTTAAGGGTCGATGAAAAAAGTGTTAGGGATGAATGCGCTCGATTAAACACCGCCCTCTCATATCGCTGTCCTTGTACCAAAATTAGAAAGGATTATATGTATATGAAATGGATTATTTGAGAATTAAATGTTCTTGAACATAAAACAGAACTAATCAAAAAACCTGTACCACAGACACTGATTAGTAATCAAACAACTGAAGTAATTGAGCAAGATACAAGTGAAATAAAAAGAATAAAAGAATGATCGTTTATACATGCAAGCACATACACACACACACGCGCACACACATACATACACACTAGCACTCAAACACGCACACATTATATTATGATTCTGCTTTCCATATCAGTACCAAAATCCATATTTTGGTACAAAATCAATATATTGCGTTCTAACTCTATATATTTACTCTTCAGAGTAAATGAGCAGATATGAGCAGTTAGACATTCTCCAGTTCATACTCTTATGTGAAACAGTACGTCAGTACAGAGTGAAATATAAATGACAAAGGAACAAGTGTTACGTAATCACTTTCATTAACTCACTGCTGTTTTTACTATTAGGAATCATGCACCCAAATTTGAGCGGCAGTGCGACACCTTATAATTTCGTCAAAGATATTTGAATGAAAATGTCATGCCTATATGCTAATAAAAGTGATTACGTAACCCTGTTCTATTGTATCTATTTAATAATATTAGTTACTTTATCTCCCTCTCTCTCTCCAAACACACAAACATGTATGTATGTATGTATGTATTATGTATGTATACACACACGCATACACATATATATGTGACTTTAATTTTAATACTCTATTACTTGGACGATTGAAAGCGAAATTTTCACCGCAAACTAACGCATTGGATAAAACTGGATAAAAACCATATTCATATATAGCCCTGAATAAGCCCTAGTTTACAAAGCTTATATTGAAAATTCTTTTAATGTAAGCCTGCTTTACATAATGCCTCATTTTTAACTCAACAGAATGTAATGTAGTAAGAGGCTTGGTTGTTATTCCTAGCATATCGTGTGATATAATGAAATATTCTTCATTTGCATGTTCATATTCCTATAAACCCACATACTCAAGTCAGCTTGATGGAACTTTGTTCTACCCATACTACGGAAGTGAAGCGCACCCCCGGCAAACTGGGCAACAAACGGGAATCGAAAGTAGACGGCGCGGTACGACAGAGAGGAAGCCGATTGTTATTCACAAGTGACATTTCTGAAATTATTTCCGTAGCCTGAAGAAGGTTAGAACAGGCTCCATCAAGCTGACTTAACTATGAGAATTTATAAGAATCTGAACTTCCCAAAGATGCTCTATTAGATCACTTGACATGCTAGAAATAACACCCAATTGTGTTCAGAAACGACATTAGACGAATTAGTTCTTGATTAAAACTTGTTCATTACATATTATCTCAATCATGGCTGATAAAAGGATAAACAACGACAACAACAATAACACAACGAATGTAAATGGGTCAAAGCTTTTTTTGTGAGAGTTTTTCTGACAGTTTAGAAGTGGTACTAGTAAATGAAAATTCAACTACTCAGATGGTTTGCAATTATTTACAAATATCTATCTATCTAGCTAGCTATCTCTCTCTCTCTCTCTCTCTCTCTCTATATATATATATATATATATATATATATATATATATATATATATGTATGTATGTATGTATGTGTGTGTGTGCATGCGCGCGTGACGTAGAGAACCGTTTTAAAAATTCCCTTTTGAAAGTTTGCATCTACAATTAACCTCTTCCAGACTAGTGCAGTGATTGGTTTATCTCTTCTGTTGTAAACGTGAAAGATACTTTTACTTACCAACTTAGCCGTTATTCAGGCCATATTCCGAATTATATCTGAGAACATGTGAAATTTCACTTTCATAGTTATTGGCTGATATTGATTACAACACGATATCAACAGTAAAACAAGCATGTCTACGACCTATGTAAGTTATTTAAAACAACTTATGCATTTTTCTCACTTCATTTTGTCTTTCCTCCGGTGCTATGGAAAAGCCCGAGATGATCATTCTATCGGCTATATGAAGTAGCTAGAAATAATAGGAGGACAAAGATCAGTCAAACGTAAACCATTTTGCGACATAACAGTTTCAGCAACAAACCTTTCTCTGCAAATAAGAAAAACAAAAACAAAAAAAGCAGAAAAACTGAAAAACCTAAAAAAAATAAAAACTCAAAAACAAAGGACAATAGCTGTCACAGATACATATTGTTATTGTAATTCTCGTGATACTAATCGGTCTTCTCAAAACCTAGAGAACCGGTGAAAATCTACCATAAGAGAAATCGGAAATAATATAAACAAACGGCTCTCGCTGTCATTAAACTCTCGTACATTTCCACATGTTGCCGATTTGAGAGACAACTGCGGAATATTATCAACTTAACGTTTTGAAACCACCGCTGAGTGACAAGCCATTCTTAACGAAGTGAAAGAAAATGTCAACTGCTCACATGTTAAAAGTTATCAATGATGTTGGAATCATGTGATATTAGTTACTGGAAAATTAGTACTTTCCAATGCACAGCTGCTATTACTTTTAGAGAACAACTAGGAGAAATGTGCAGAGCACGAGCTAATGAAATTAACAAACGGCAGCCACCCAGATGGGAAACATAACTTGAAGACAACATCAACAATCTGTGCCGTCATATTGGATGACTGCACTGGGTTATAGAGTATCCTTCTGTTTTGAATACATAGTGTATATTGATGGAACGTTCCCATAAACACTTCTACCATTTGAATACTTAACAAACAAAAGAAGTATGAGTCGTCATACAAGTCAGCTGCCTTACTGATGTGAATAACTCTTTGAAAATCAAAGAGAAAGAGGATAAGTATGGATAACTGCTTCCAGACCTTCATCCTCTATTCTCAGTTTATAAATTTACGTTTATATCAATAATAATTGGTCCTGTTAGTAAATGCTTGTGTAACAATCTAGGAAAGTTACGAATTTCAGGAAAGGAAATCAACCAAATAACAAGCACATTTCTCAAGTTCAGCATATAACATTGTTTTCGTTATTCAGATTCTAACGATAGAGCTTTGTATCTTTGATAAAATCAAGCTTTTTCCTTATAGGAAAACTTCAAATAATTAAAAATAGAAGCGAACATAGACACATACATACATACATACATACATACATACATACATATGCATGCATCTAGACATAAAAACGCATCCATAAAACAAACCTCCAAATCTGCGCATGAATACATATACATACGCCTAGACAAGAAAATATATACATAAAAAGGCATCGATAAAACAAACATACAAATCTGCGCATACACTAACACCAAATACTGCACACACACATATATGCACAAATACCTAGATGATGTTGATAAAAGTTCCAATGAAGGAGCCTTGAATCTATGTTAGAGCCCGGCTCTTTCTCTATTGACAAGAAATACAGAAATGAAACTGATTGATAACATACGTACATACATACGTACAAACATACATAAATACATACATACGTACATGTTACGACACTCATCCTCATGATATGACATTGATTCTTCTGAGAAAGCTTCTGGTGAGAGCATCTAGTGAGAAGATCCTCAGTTTAGAATTAATAGGTTCACTTTAAAAGGAGTTTCTTGTTTATATCTACGGTAAACCACACATATTTCTTTATTAAATAAACTAAAACTGGGTTAAGTTAACCAGAAATTCTACTGGGTTATAATCTTTTTAAATAACACGAAGCCTTATGCTCATGAATAATTTAGGGGTGCTAGTTTACTTTTTTACGTAACCTTTCTTGAATAACTTTAAATATTTAAAATTAAATTTTAAAGCATTGACACAAACGAATGGATGAAAACTTTACTTTTTATTCAACACACGCACACACACACACACACACACACACACACACACACACACACACACACAAATTGCTAGTTTCTTCTTTTCAGTCAAGAAATTTCTGGGGTCACATGACTGAATTCAGGTCTTAGGAAGGGATCAAAAGTACTTTCTCCATTGGTTAAATCTCTTTAGAAAGCAAGCGAGAGTGTGTGGTAAGAAGTTTGCTTCCCAACCGCATGGTTCCAGGTCTAGTCTTCTACTAGTATCTTCTACTAAAACCTTGTAAGTGGACCTGCTAGACTTGTGTCTGTGTTTGTCTTTCACAGACGCTTGCCAACTGGCATTGGTGTGTTTACGTTCCCGTAACTTAGTAGTTCGGCACTAGAAACCAAAAGAATAAGCACCAGGCTTTAAAAAAGTAGTGGGGTAGATTCATTAGACTAAAAGTTATTAAGGTGGTGTCCTAGCTTGGCCACAGTCTACTGATTAAAACAAGTAGAAGATAAAAGATAAAATTTGTACTCTTCGGTAACGAATAATCGTACGAATTATATCAGAAAGCAATAAAGCAAACTTGTAAATTGACTAAATATGCATTTCTCGTCTAAATCTATCTATGAGGAAAGCCTCAGGAAATCCTCTGAACAGGCAAATTTTTGATCGCTGCTGTACAGGAGAGTATAAACATCAGCACTTCAAGAGGAAAAAGTTGACAAAGTGTTTGCTGGCTTAACACGGCTGAAAGGCAAGCAGTAAAATATCTGCTTTCTCTGTCTTTCTCTTTCTTGGTCATTGCTCTTACTATGATACAAAATAGAGTGAAATGGAGGAATGAAAATAGATGTGAGATATGCAGGGATATTGCATTTGTAGATCCATTATTTAGGCAGATTGCTATACATATAAGATTCCAATACCTTGTGAGTAAAATCCAATAGTATTTAAAATTGGTCATTCCAAGTATAGAGTCTGTACACAGGGCTATTGAATCAAGGGTTTTAATTAAAGTGACCTAAAAGTAGGGAATGTATTTGTAAGGTCAAATCAGAAAGAGGAAGAGCGGAATAAAGAAAAGAGTAGAAAAAAAGAGAAGAAAGAAAGAAAGAGAAAAGAAAAAAGAAGAAAGACAGGAAGAGAGGAATAAAGAAAAGAAAGAAAAAAGAAAAAAGAAAAACAAGGAGAGAGATAATAAGAGAAAGTGTACCAGTTACTGGTCAGTCAAGATAATTTAAAAGTAGGAATGGGGACATGAGGGTGATAGAGAGAGAAAGGTATTAGAGTGTAAAAAAATAGGAGGAATGGGGAGTGGTAGAGAGAGAGAGAGAGATGTATAAAAAGTAAAGGAGTGTCAGTTATGTAGTGATAGAGTCTAAGTGATGGGACAGAGTTAGGGGTAGTATTATGGAATGAAGAATTTAGGAATATAGATTAGGTGGCTGGACAGGTCAGAGCTTAGTAGTCGAAGAAAATATATATGTGAAGATGTATACATATGCATATATTAGACATGTATATATATATTTATATAGATGTTTAT
>NC_068984.1:42408236-42417515 GCF_001194135.2 Octopus bimaculoides | reverse complement strand
ATATATATATATATATATACATACACATATATTTATACATAGGAAGGAGTGTTATTGTTTCCAATTTTATTGATTCACAAACGTGCTTTCCATAAGCTAGCGTTACACAGAACATATAGTAGTGATGACCATTAAATTTTATTTAGATTAACATCATGTGTATTTAGGTTTACGTCTTTCTTTATATCTACATTTGAAAGTCAGCTACTATATTTTGCTTAGTGTGATAAGTATCACTTAATGTATATATATTTTTTCTATCACGTTGTTCACTTCTTGTGTTATGGACATCGTTTACCTTTGATCCACGCATATTTGGTTCAAACTATTGCATTCTACTGGTTACAGTAGAAATTGCTGTCGAATAGCGGTTATTTAAAGTTTTCTATCAATTTAATATCGCTAATGCATTTACTGTTACTTATTGTTACTTTCATACGTTCGTGCAATTATCCAACTAAATAGATTCATGAAAGAACACATAAAAATGCCTGTAAGCGATACCGTCACAGTTATTCTGCATCGACTTCTCACCATAGAGCTAATGTTTTAGATGTGGTAATGTTGCTAATATTTTTAATGATCGTGTAATTAACTTCAATATGCAAATTCACAAACTTTCATGTGTGCTGAGTAAGAGTTTCTATATAACTCACCCCTCTAGTAATGTGTGAGTATGTATACAAATAGTTATAAGAGCAGAGAAACAACATCTGTATCTTATAAGTGCTTCAGGTATACATGAATATATTGGAGAGTGGAAAATATTAGTATACCCGACTAACACAGTGCACTCCCTACGACAAACCATTGCATCTCGGGTAGCTCTTAACATGCATGGTGTCTCGTGAATTCATAACACTGAAAAATTATGTATTTTTTTTATTATAGTGCTGTCTATAACTTTTATTGAGGTATATATCTGAAAACTTTATTTACATACAATTTTATTTTCCTACATAAAACAATTGCATATATTGTATATTTACTCAGTGATGCTTTCATTATTGACTCAATAAATACTTTGAAGGCTATGTTTCGCTAATAAGGTCAGAGCAAGGCGTAAACTACGTCAGAGTAGTTTCCCGTACATGTCGCAAGAATGAAAATAATATTAACTATCAACTAATATTGGTTTGCTCTCACTGTATAAATATTCTTGTAGTTATCTCTAGAATGTTCTCTGCATCATATATGTCAACACTAACGTTACTATTAACTCTGCTATGCAGACATCACTAGAAGCGGTTGATGAAGACAAGGTTTCCCATGCAATTACTCCATTTAAATAGGTTATGGTGCACATCACACTTCTTTTTACTGTCTATCGCTATCTATGTACCTATCGATCTCTTTTCTTTTTTGTCTCCTTAGTGTGTTTATGTATATGTATGTTTATGTGTATATCGGTGAGTGTGTAATGATATTTATATTTGTATACATATATATATATATATATATATATATATATATATATATATATATATATATATATACATACACATATACACAAAAATGTAGATACATATATGCATGCATAAATACAAACATACATACATATGTACGTACGTACATAAAGATAGGAGTAAGCAGGAGAAAAAAGTGAGACGTGATGATTAGTCCCATAGCTCTAATTATTTATGTCTCAGGACGAAAGCCTACTGCATATAACATGCTCACATAAAAAGCGTATGTTCGCACACACACATACACTCACATATATGCTCAAATATTTTTGCGTATCGTATACATATTTCTATGTGAATACTTTTCCACATACTTATATGTGTATAGATAAGTATATTTACTTACGTATGCTTATGAAACTGTAGAAGAGGAAGCTTAACTTTATTAAGAAATAATGGGCAAGAACACTTAGTGGCTTCTTGTCAAAGAGCTGAATTCGCAAATGTCTAGCACCCAGACTTACATAGCATATGAATCCCGGTCGTTTCGGGAGATATACCACGAGCATAAATAGAAACACATACAATATCAATAAACCGAAGTGACATATTGTGGGAGTGGGTGTCCAATTCTTTTTCTTCATGTTCTATCGTTGGTGTTGTAGTTGTTTCAGTTCTGTTTTTTGTTGTTGTAGTATGGGGTGAGAAAGAGATTTTTTGTTATTGTAATGGCGGTTGTTGTTTATCTTTTGTAAAAGAATAGGTGGAGGACTGCAAAGAATCCTTATTGTCTTTATAATTATTCTCCCTGGTTGGTGGGGTATCTTTTCGGTAAATGCTTACATAAGCCTCATATTTTGAACTTGTTCTGAATGTCTGCACACACACACACGCACACACGCATATATATAAATGCGCGCACACACACACACACATATATATACACCCATATACACATATACATGCATACATAAATAATACATATATATATGTAGATATATACCTACATATATAAACATAAATACATATATGTATATATGTGTATATATATATGTACTTATATGCATGCTATACACACACACACACACATATATATATGCTTGTATGAAGTATATTAAACATATTTCTGCTAGAAACACAAAAATCACATACGCACAGAAATATTTATATGCATGTGTGTGCATGTGTATCTGTTCGCACGCCTACTTATATTTGAGTGCGTAGACATGCGTGTGTATTTACATTTGTATGTGTGTAAATGCATATATTGCATATATGTATGTATGTATGTATGTATGTATGTATGTATGTATGTATGTATGTATGTATGTATGTATGCATGCATGTGTGTATACATATTCTTTGTGTGTGTTCTTATAGAAAGATGTTTAATATATATCCAAAATGTATTTATTATTATGGCAGAATCGTTAGCACACCGGACAAAACGTTTAGTGGCATTTCGTCCGTTTTTACGTTCTGAATTCAAATTTCGCTGAGGTCTATTTTGGCTTTCATCCTTTCGAGGTCGATATAAGTCCCAGCTGAGCATTGAGGCCGATTTCATCGACTTACCTCCCCCAAATTGCTAGTCTTGTGTCAAAATTTGAAACCATTATTATTATTATTATTATTATTATTATTATTATTATTATTGTTGTATATGTTGTTGTTGTTGCTGTTAAGTGTAATATAATTAATATCACCTCTATCTGGTATGCAATTGTCAACCATGGCATCTCTGCTATCTACAAGCGCTGAAAAAAAAACAAACATTTATAATCCATAGTTTTTCCATTAATAAAACTTCAGAAGAAAAGAAAACTAAGTAGCAGCAGAAGCGAAAAGGTCTATGTATCTATTTGCTATACTGTTTCAGATAAGTGAACATTACTCTAAGGTGAAATGGAATTCCATTTATTGTATTCCATTTATCTGCCCAAATACCGCGCATTGAAATCGAACCTGCATCATGTGGTTAGAAACGATTTTCCACACAGTTAAGTCTCTAGTAAAACGGCATTAAATACTGTAATGTATTCCATTTCTACCAACTTCTTGTCCTTGATTGGAATAGGCGCAGCATTATTTAGTCAAATATAAATGACTTACAACCTGGTTACGAAAAATGTGTTTGGATAGACAATAATGATAAGCCTAATTTGATAAAGAAAGTTTGAGTCTTCTCTTGTCATTACTTTGCGTGGTTCAAAATGATAAAACATTTTGTGCAGAAAGCTTTTGCAGAAAACCTCTTCCCAACATGTTTTTGAATTAGCCGCTAAGCTGAGTGTCGTATATTTCATGTAAGAAACACTTAATTTTGAACCACTAATATTTAGTGCTTGTGTCTCTAAAATACATAACATATGTTTAATAAAAAATAAACTAACTTCAACAGCATAACTATAAAGTAAATTACTATAAAATGATGTTTTATTCTGATAACTTCGCCTAACACAACAGAAGGCTCAATAAGTCCCATCCTTAAAAAAAGATCTTTTTGGATTCCTCCAGCTTTTAGTCTATCGCACTCGTTCCCAACATATCAAACGTGAAATTGTAATCATATCCAAGAAGAAAAGGTTCTTGAGCAATATTTTGCTACATAAGTGCCTCCCCATCAACAATGATCACCAGTTCGGTTTCCATAGAGTTAGACTTTTGTCATTCGATAGATGTCCCTAGGCCTTGAGAATTTCGTCGAAAGAAAGGTAATTTCACTTGATATCAGTCAAGCACACTTTACTGATATCAAGCGTGCTACCTGAGAGTCTTTGGGCCAAGCTGGCTGCTATGGCTTTCATTCGTCTCTCCTTTCTGCAAGTCACATTACCTTAGTAAATTTGACATGTCTCAACAGAAAATAATTTCAAACGTGACATTACTCAACAACAGACAAATTGGTATATAAAACTGTTTTCCGCAGCTAAGTGGTGGTGGTGGGGGGAGCGAATTTGGAGTGGATATTTCTGCTTTCCACAGTGAAAGGGTTAACCTGTTTGCTGTTGAAAAGTGTGTTTGCGTTAGTTGCAATATGTCTGTTTTATTATTTATGTAGGCGCAGCCATGGTTGTGTTAAGAAGTTCATTTACAACCACGTGGTTTCAGGTTCATTCCCGCTGCGTGGAATCTTGGGCAAGTGTCTTTTATTATAGCCTAGTAAGTTAATTTGGTAGAGGAATGTATGTACGTATGTATGTATGTATGCATGTATGCATATACACAAATGAGTGAGTAGTAAAATATATGGATTTAGAAAATTGTGCAGCTATCATAATAAGCTCCTCTTGATATTTATACAGACATCTACGCATAATTTCTTGTATATCAAAATTAACACTGCATGGTGAAAGTTGCAAAACAGACGTAACACTATGAAAGTTACATGGTTAAATAGAAATAAGTTCACCGCTTGTACCTCTTGACTATATGCTTACACACACACACAGAGAATAAATTAAGATAAACACGAGTTTATATAATGAGTTTCTACGTACGTTTCACCATTGTGGTTCGTCGAAACTCTGCATTTGATTTTCAAAGTGCATATGGGTGCTTAACCAGAACGGACCATCAGGGAACACTGTATTGCATTAAGTTACGGAAAATGCGGGGTTCCGAGCAGCCATAATACGTAGAAATTCATAATATAAACTTGTATTTATGTTAATTTCTCCTACATTTCACAGTTTTTCATAACTAGTAATAGTATAGTAGTATAGTAAATATTTAACCACTACTCTGGAGGCTAACTGAATATGGTAATCTACATCGACCTCTAAACAGTAGCAGTCGGACATCTATTTGTACACAATTTGTATACATAATTAATATATATACATATATATATATATATATATATATTTATATATATATATATATAGATATATATATATATATATATATATATATATATATACACACACACACACACACACACACACACACACACATATACCTACACACACATACACGCACCCACTCACACATATATGCATATATGTGATATATGTGTATAAAATTGCTCCCGTATGTTATATAAAACTTAAATACACCAGTTGTGTTTTTTGCCTTTCTTGTTACTATGTTTATGCATGCAAATGTGTATGTGTGTGTGTGTGCGTTGCGTGTGGTGTGTGGTGGTGTGTGGTGGTGTGTGGCGTGTGTGTTCTTGTGTGTGTGTTCGTGTGTTCTTGTGTTCCACCTACCTCATGAAAACCGATATTGGTTTGTTGACCTCTCAGTAACTTATCTGTTTAACAAAAGAGATAGACATAATAAGTACTAGACTTTAAAATGCGTCCTGGGATCAATTTTTTCGAACAAACAATTCAAGTCAGTACTCCGCCATGGCTGCCATTCAATGTCTGAAACAATTTTAAAAAGAAAGTAACAAATCCTAAAATATCTGAAAGAAAATGTAAAAGTGTATAAAAAAAAAAACTATTATATTTCGAACTAGTTTTAATTTCGAAAATGTTTTTTTCTCTACCCATTATTGTACGTATTTCGTTTAATATACATTTAACTACAAAAGCATATATTTCTGTAAATTATGAGACCGTCCCACGATATTAGTCAAGAGAGTGTGAGACTGAAGTTTGTTCCCAATTTTTGGTATGTTCATTTGATGCTCAAGATCTGTTTTGTTCTTGAAATTATTATTACTTAAACAAGGTTATAGAAGTTGAAAGATTTTCATTTACATATAAGAGGGGGATGTTGAAAAGATCCCGGCTCTAAGGCTATCACGAAAAGCTGGTTGGAAGCCTAACCTTCCGTGTTATTTTACAGGGCTTAGAAAGACGGAAGGACCACAACAATAAATGTGTGAATTTGAAAGGGGAATATGTTGAATAAAATCTTAATAATTGATCCTCCTGTATCTTCCTTTACCCTAAGCCAGGAATTTTTCAGCACACCTCGAATAATCATCATTATTATAATATTTCTTGTTTTCTATTATTAAACGTTTGGGCGTTGTAATATTGTGATGTATTTATTGTATGTGATATGCATACAATAATATAGATGTATTGCATTTGTGGTATATGTGTCTAATGTATATTTTGTGTATGCTACTTATGCTATATGTTCTACATATTTTGTATTCCATATTTTATGGATTGACAAAGCAGTTAGCCCATTGGGGAAATATGCCTTGCGGTATTTCTTCCGGCTCTTTAAGTTCTGAGTTTAGAACGTTCTGACTTTAGAACGCTTAATTTCAATATTAATTGTCAATAATCTCTACCGCTAAGTTCTGAAATTAAATATTGATTGTCTCTACCGCTAAGTTTTGAAATTAAATCCCTCCTTTGCCTTTCATCCCTGCGGGATTGCTAAAATAATGCACCAGACAAGTACGAGGGTTGATATAATCCACTCCTGCCTATTTTCGAGGCAATATTTTACTGTATATATTTTACTATGTATTTTAGAAAAGATGTGATTATTTTAGCTTTATCTCATGTACTTTATTATATATTATTTATTACTTATGCTCATATGCATTGACATTTTTATGTTGTGTATTATACATGCTTAAAAATTACGATGTTCATAAGAGTATCTATAATTTTAGAGTACCATACACATTGACACGAATACATAAACACCAACTACAATATCAGATAAAAACAATACAAACGAACCTTCCCACCAAAACGTATCTAATCCATACTATATATACTATATCTATCACAAGCTAAAAGAAACTCCCTACATATAGCTAGCACAGTCATTTCTTAATTTCTGAATATACTGTCTTAATCGGACATGTAACCAATGTTCATTGTCTGTCATTGAACGCTGAAAATTCCAATTTGCACAGTGTTTATATGATAGTAGTGGTGGAGGGGGGATGATAGCGGAGAATGTGAGGACCGAGAGAAAATTGGTAAAAGTGCAAACGAGATTCAACATTCCGGGTTCTTTTACAGGGTTTAGAAAAGCTGAAGGGCCGCTGCAATAAGTGTGTAAATCTCAGAAGGGAATATGTTGAATAAAATCATGATTAAACGATTCTCCTGTATTTTCTTTTACCCAAAGCCAGAAACTTTTCAGCACTCCCACTTGTACACACACATACACACACACACATACACACACACACACACACACACACACACACACACACACACACACACACACACACACACACACACACACACACACACACACACACATATATTAAATCCCTTCATCCAATATTTAGATTAAAACCAGGTTTTATTGTAGTAGGAAATTTTCAGATTTCATAGATTCGCTGGTATAGGCATAAGAAACTTAGTTGCGAGGCCAGAAGAGGATAACACATTTGTAAAGTGTGTTTCACATAATGATCGGGATATACCATATTCTGTCCACCATCTTGTTTGTTGTCAAATATCTCTAACCAGAATAGCAGACTGTCGTTTCAAGTACGCGTAAATATTCGCGCTTGCTGAAACTCAGGGTTTTAGCCTATTTCTGGTTCCGGCTGACCGAATTAAATTATATATTTATAGGTATGTGTGTGAGAGACAGTGCATGCGTATGAGTGAAAATATGTATACGTATACATGTGTGTATGTGTTATGCGTGTATTACATGACAAAGAAAGAGAGAATGAGTATGAGAAAAAGAAAGGGGGATTGAGTAAAAAGGAAAAAGAAAGAGAAAGAGAGAAGGCAGTGTAACAGCAGTAGGGTAATAATTACATATATTAGCTCTAACGCAATGTGGATCTTTATAAAATATGATACTGTTGTCTTAGATCATATCACAAAAGTAGGAAAGAGGCGAACCGGAACTAAGGCAAGCGTCATTAATGTTGTTATTGTTAACTCGTATTGTTTTATATTTGTTTTATCTATTGATTTCATTTTCATCTGTTTGGCAATTGTTATGAGCCTGCTTTTTCATCTGCTTGCTTCTTTTGTTTGTGCTATTGTTCTGACAGGAAAAGAATAGGAGCCACGGGTCCTACAGCAGGATGATATAAGAAAGGAAAAATAGAATTTAACTACTTGCATGTTTTCTCATCCTCTCTCTTTAACCACTCTTTCTCTCATTTTCTCTCTTCCTTTTCCTTTCTCTTGCACTTGCTCGATAGCTCGCCTTCACATTCTTATTATGTACTTCTATACAATATACTTACATGTACATTAATATATAACGGGATGTGTACATAAAAATATATATGCACGTTTACTCTTAAAAGTACGTGTATAGGTGTGCACAAAAATACAGAGAAACACGCACTCATACACAAATATATTTATGAGTACATACATATATGCAATCATACACATCCATATCCACACAAACATATTTATATATATGTAGTGACATATTATATAGACAAGCAAGTTAATTGTTGGTAGAGACCGTATTTTGATATGCAACAATAATATACTACCAAAGGTTTATAAATTAATACTGTGTCCTACATGTGTTAGCAGTGCTCTTCAATCACTTTTTAAAATTATTGCTACAGATCTTCTATGAAAACTAGAGCCAGAATAGTATTTGTCTTTCTTGTCCAATACGATAATATCTGATCGGCGATGCTCGATTAAACTATCAGTCATATACAAATAAATAAATATAGAAATATATGTATATGTATATTTATATAAATATATATGTTTATACATTCTCCGTGTTTTTCTCCTTGTCTCCGTATTCTTTCTGTTGAAGAGCGTAGCTCGAAACGTCAAAGACTTTCCGTATTCCCGAGCGTCATACTAATATATCCTTTTGTTATTTACACCACCTGTCCTCGTCTGTTGTTATTATTTGTATATTCTCCCATATATATATATATGTATGTATATATACAAACACACACGCACACACACACGCACACACACACACACACACACAC
>NC_068984.1:42404090-42408172 GCF_001194135.2 Octopus bimaculoides | reverse complement strand
TATATATATATATATATATATATATATATATATATATATATGGTATCATTCAGGGTTAGATTTAAACTTTGTGCGGTATGTGACACTGCAAGTTCGGTGTATTCTCATACACAACATTTAAAATCCATGACAGATCACTATACTTACATATGAAAACCCGCGTGTTGCGTATAATTGAAAATGACAAGTTAGCACATAAAAAATTTTAAAACATCCATCAGTGTAATAATTTATCGTGAAAACGAAGCTCAAAATTTTACCACTTAACCACTGTATACTGCTATATTACTTACACAAACATCTCTTTCAACTCTTGGCGTCTGAAAAAGCTTTAATGAATTCATCAAACTGTATCGTCTTTAGAACTCTACTCTTTACAGTCCTAAAATGAGATTGAAAGTACCGCATCTGATTTTTTCTTTCGCAGAAAGAAACTTTTTTTCTGTGCTGATGTTGTGTGGGCACCATGTTTGTTTCTCTTGCATGGCCAACCGTTTGTTACTTTGTAGTCTATATTTTCACATGTATTCCTGGCATCCAATTCCAACTGTTTATATCTATGCCAAAGAAGTTTTAGGAAACTTTTCTTAAAGAAGCAAAATTACCCACCAATTTCAAATCCTTGATAAAGTTTTATTTGTACAGTTAAAGCATGCACGAAATAATTTCAGATCTTGATCATCAGATCAATTTCAAGTCTATTTTGTCTGCCAATGTCTGAGCTTCCTACGATGATTCAGGTGTTTCTTCCAGATCGTCTTCAATATATATGAGCGCATTTTAATACAGTTATATCTATCAACGCGAGCTTTAGTAGTATCAATTCTTGCAGAGCTACGAGTATCTGACAAGGGTTATAAAGTTAGTGTACTTTGACTTCCTTCTTAATTAAATTTGCTCATCTGTATGTCGACACAGAAGAGAATGTGTATTACCTTTGTATGAAGTCAAAATAGTTAACGGCTTCAAAACAGAAAGACGAAGCAACTTGTCTAACAAGATTTAAAGAATGAGCAGCACAAGAAATGAAAGCTACAACTAGCTCATTTCCTTACGTCTGTTTTGTATTCCGGGGCAATAACCTGACATATTACTGACATTGTCATAGGACTGCTCCTGGTAGTCTTCAAAATTTATTCCCTTTTATTTTAGGAATTCTAAGAGACATGAAGCCAATACGTTTCCCAGGGACAATATAACGCACAACAGCTGTCAGCTTATGAACACGAGCCTGTTTGGTGTTAAATCTACAGAGACAGAAATATTTAGCAGTTTTTAAGTTCTGCTACAATATGATTCGTAACATATGTTGCCATCAATAGAACAATTTCTTCGTAGATGGTTTTTTGCATTATACATTTTATAATTATACTTGGAACATCCATTGTAGAGGTTACAAATAAACACAGAGGCGAAACGTACGTGGGGATCAGACTATATAATAAACATAATAAAATTGTGTCTATCATAATTTCTCATATACATGTGCGTGTGCGTGTGTGTATGTGTGTGTTTGTGTGTACGTGTGTGCGTGTGCGTGTGTGTATGCGCGTGTGCGTGTGTGCATGCGCGTGTGTGTGTATAAATTTACATTAATTTGTACGGAACCACTTCCAGAAGTTGTTACTTTTCTCCCTTCGTTGTGTTGATATTGCAAGTCTCAAGGAAATTGAAACTGCTTTCGAACTGCGTAAATTGGTGTCGCTAATGTAGTCTCCTGGAAAGTACAACCAGCGCTTCTTCAAATCCCTATATGATGTCTAAGAGTTGGTCAAGACTGGAACACCTTGGGTTATAGGTTTGCTCAGTTAGAATTTGATTCTAAACAACATCAAATCTCAAGTAGTCGGTTTTCAAATCAATCCAGCTGAAGTCTATCAAACTCGCCTTCAGTTCAATTATACGGTGTAATGAGCCATAGATTAATATAAAATCTGAACAAAGCAAATAGAAATACATTCATTCATGTTTTGATGTGAGTATACAGCCTCCTCCTGTACCAACATTGCATGCGCATAATTTATGTAGTCAGCTACTACATGTATCATTTTCACTTTAGTCAATGTGTCAAAGATCTGTTCAGTTAAGTCAATGTGCTAAAAATGAGATAAGACTAAACTTTGGCCACATTATTATTTCATCCCATCCATCTTATTTTCGACTAGACAGACTGAAAGATTACAGGAGCGATCATCAAACTACTGTGCAGACATATAAATCGCACTGTAATTAACTAATTGGGTCATTCGGTGGAATTGAATTTTTTACTTCCAAGAAATATACTCAGAAGCAACAAAGATAATCAATCAGAGCATGTATATATAGATACATACACACATACATACATACATACATACAGACAGACAGACAGACAGACAGACAGACAGACAGATAGACAGACAGGCAGACAGACAGACAGACAGACAGGTAGATAGATAGATAGATAGATAGATAGATAGATAGATAGATAGATAGATACATAGATAGATAGATAGATATACACACACACGAGCGCGTATATATTCGCTCACGAATGCACACATATACACAAAAACACGTACATAAACACGCACTTATATACTTGTACATGTTTTTATCTTTTTTCTCTCGTTTCAATGATTTTTACCGCGGCCATGCAGGAGTACCACATTGAGGAATATTTAGTCGAACTAATCGAACTTAATACTTATTTTCTTTTCAAGCTTGATACTTATTCTATCGATCTTTTCTACCAAACCGCTAGTTTATGGGGACGTAAGTACACCAAGACCGGTTGTCAAGCGTCGGTGGGTGACAAACACAAACACAAGGATGCACACATAAACACGTACACACACACGTACACACACGCGCACACGCACACACACACACACACACACACACACATATATATATGGGCTTCTTCCAGTTTTCATCTACCAAATCCACTCACAAGGTTTTGGGCAACTCGAGGCTATAATAGAAGACACTTTCCCAAGGTGCCACGCAGTGGGAGTAAACCTAGAACCATGTGGCTGGAAAGCAAACTTCTTACCACGCAGCTACCCCTGCATCTAAATTAAATGCTGTACATCAATAAACAATGTATCTTCCTTGAAGAGGGACCGTTGAGGCTGCCGAACAATCTATAAGAAAGGGCAGAGAAGTATCCCTCTAATACTCACCCTAACATTAAAAAAAAAACCACCCTGGACAATGCTGTCCTTAGTGTATTATTCCAAGAAAAATGGAGAAGCCATGGCTGAAATGCTTTCGATCCTGTCTTCTCTGTCACGGATCACTACGTGTTTAACAACGTCTGCAATAACTTTAGAAAATAATACCACAGAATCAAACATGCGCTCGCATGCACACACACAACCCACCACACACACTCACATACATACATATATACATACATACGTCTGTGTGTATATATGTGTGTATGCATATATGTTTGAATGTATATATGTATAAGTCTGAATATGTATATATGTATACACATGGACGTACATAAATTCACAAGCACACACACACATACACACACAAACACACACTCATACGCACACACACACGCACACACAGACACGTACGCACGTGTTTATGTATGTATTTTGTTATTGCGCATTACGCATGTCTGTCTGGTGTTACTGTGAATGTTTATATATGTGTGAATGCTAGCGTGTGCGTGTGTGTGTGCGCGCATGTGTATATGTGTGCGTGTGTGTATGTGTGAGTGTGAGTGCGCGTGTCTGTATGAGTAAATCTTGCTCATTGCTTACCTCTCCCTTCACCGCACCCATTTTACTTATTTCTATTAAGTCGCTTGCCGCTCTTTGCCAGATGAATTCAACGCATTCTCACTGGTTATCATGGCTTATCGATGGCTTCTCGCTATCAGCCAAAAACTTTTAACATGATTAACCCGGTTTAAGAGAGTTCTGATTAGATACTACATCATACATCCACAGCTGCTGTTAAAAATAATTTAGAGTTCGCCACTACGCAAGAACAATTCTATGCAAGCATGCACAAGAGAAAACACGTGCGCAAGGGCACACATAAATCGGTATCATACAATCATTCCCATATATATATATATA
>NC_068984.1:42397589-42403544 GCF_001194135.2 Octopus bimaculoides | reverse complement strand
ACAAAAGACGAAGACGGGTGTGTAAAAAGCAAACGAATGTATTACTTTAACGTTCGGAAGTGAAAAAGTCTTTTACGTTTCGAGCCTACGCTCTTCTACAGAAAGGAACCCAAAAATAAGCACAAAGAGAAAATACACTCACACACGCACACACACACATACACACACACACACACACACACACAATTTGTGTAAGAGTGAAGGAAGCGAAAAAAGGGAATGTAAACACATTCAATTCAGCTGAGACTCGTAAAACTCACCTACCACCATCACCAACACCATGACTATAATGATGATGATGATGATAATACTTTCTACTAAAGGCAGAAGGTCTGAAATTTGAGGGAGGAGGAAAATCAATTACATCGGTCTCAGTGTGTAACTGGTATTTATTTCATCGATCTCGAAAGGATACAAGGCAAAGTTAACCTAGGATGAATTTGAACTTAGAACGTAAGGGCAGACGAAATGCCGCTAAGCATTTCACCCGTTGTGCTAATGATTCTGCCAGCACGCTGCCTTAATAATAATAATAATAATAATAATAATAATAATAATAATAATAATAATAATAATAATAATAATAATAATAAATTCAAAAGATAGTGCTCATGGGAACTGCTCATATCCTACGTAAAATACTATCTGTGTAAGCTCAAATTTTAAAACAAACTCATAATGTTTTCTTAAACATTCTCTGGAGCAATACTATGTACAAAACCAAATACGTGACACCCTAGGCATAACACCAACATGAACTTCTAACTTGTTGTCTCTTGAGGTCTCTGGGTGATACATGGAGCCAACTTGTACAAATACAAAGCAAAAGTCAAGCATATAATAATAATAATAATAATAATAATAATAATAATAATAATAATAATAATCCTTTATACTGAAGGCACACGGCCTGAAATTTGGTGGGACGGGACTAGTCGATTATATCAACCTCAGTGTTTCAACGGTACTTAATTTATCGACCCCGCAAGAATGAATGACAATGTCAACTTCGGCGGAATTTGAACTCATAACGTAGCATTTCGTCCAGCATGCAAACGATTCTGCCAGCTCACCATCTTGATAATAATAATAATAATAATAATAATAATAATAATAATAACAACAACAACAACAAAAATAATAATAATAATAATAATAATAATAATCGGAGACCCCTTCGGTCACGAATGACGATGGGATTTCACCTAGAAAGTTACTCTTCGAGGCACAAGTCCGAGCAAGGTTGTTTATGGAAGACCAGCAGTCGCCCATATATACCAGCCTCCCCTCTCCACGCCACCGCTGTTATCAGAGGGAAAGGCAAAGGCCGATACAGCTTGGCACCAGTGGCGTCGCAATTCATTTCTGCAGCTGAGTGAAATGGAACAACGTGAAATAAAGAACACAACACGTAGCCCGGTCCGGGATTGGAACTCACGACCTCACGGTCGTAAGTTCGATGCTCTAACCACTGAGCCATGTGCCTTCACAAAAATAATAATAATAATAATAATAATAATAATAATAATAATAATCCTTTCTATTGAAACCACAAGGCCTCAAATTTGGGGTGGGGGGGATTAAGTCGATTACATCGACCCCAGTGCGTAATTGGTACTAATTTTATCCAATCTGAAAGGACGACAGTTGCCTGTCATCCTTTCGATCTCAGCGGAATATGAACTCAGAATGTAACAGCAGACAAAATACCACTAAGCATTTCGCCCGGTGTGCTAACGCCTCTGCCACCTCGCCGCCTTGGTAATAATAACAACAACAATAATAATAATAATAATAATAATAATAATAATAATAATAATAATAATAATAATAATAATAATAATAATAATAATAATAATAATAATAATAATGATAATAATAATAAAAATAAAACTGAGCAAATATAAAGATCTTGAAATAGAAATTAGCAAAATGTGGAATCTGAAGACGAAAACAATACCTATTGTCATAGGTGCCCTGGGAATGGCAGCGAAACGGGCTGATTACTACCTAGCTCAGATACCAGGAAACCCCAAAATGGCTGAAGTTCAAAAGATAGTGCTCATGGGAACTGCCCATATCCTACGTAAAATACTGTCTATGTGATCTCAAATTTTAAAGCAAACACATAATTTTCTTATGGTTTCTTAAACATTCACTTGAACAAAACTGTACAAATCCAAATATATGGTACCCTAGGCATAACACCTACATGAACTTCTAACTTGTTGTCTCTTGAGGTCTCTGGGTGAGACTTGGATCCAACTTGTACAAATGCAAAACAAAAGTCAAACATAAAATAATAATAATAATAATAATAATAATAATCCTTTTCTATTGAAGGCACAAAGCCTAAAATTTTGATGGAATGAGTTATTGATTATAATTGGCCCCATTGCATAACGGATACTTATTTAACCGAACTTGAAAGGATGAAGGCCAAGTCGACCCTCGGCAGAATTTGAATTCAGAACTTAAAGACGGACAAAAAACTTTCATTCACTGGAACACACACACACACACACACACACACACACACACACACACACACACATACGCTCGCATACAGCCACGCACAGACATACACACTAAAGGTCACACACACATACATACACGTGCATACACATACAGACATACACATACATACACACACACTCACGCACATACATACACACGCACATACACACGCACACACATACACTCACGCACACACACATACACAGTCACACACACACATACATATACAAACAAGCATGTATGCATGCATAAACGCCCAAACCTTAATGATATATCTCCAAACAACCAGTATATTTATCTTCCAATCGTTGAGTCCAGTCAAAAGAGGAAACCTCTATATGACCGCTTGACCTTCTAGCAATAGCAAATCTGCCTGAAATGACATCCTGCTGCATTAAAGGAAACAGTTGCACATAAATCTACACTAACAAATTTGGGCTGGGCTTAAATAACAATAGCACATATATACGAGGGGTTGCTGAAAAGTTCCTGGCCTTAAGGTTATCGCAAATGCCTGGCTAGAGGCCTAACTTTCCGAGTTGTTTTACAGGGCTTAAAAAGACTGAAGGACTGCAGCAATAAGTGTGTAAATCTGAGAGAGGAATATGTTAATTAAAGTCATAATTAACTGATACTCCTATTTCTTTTTCCCCAAATCAGGAACTTTTCAGCCCCACCTTGTATACCCATGTATACAAACAGATACATATGATTGTACGTTCTTTTATCAATTGCATGCTAATTTACTGAATGACGTATGCAAAGAACAACATATTCTCCGTTAACTGAAATTCATCTTTTAATTGGAAAAAGAAAGTCATAAACTATAGGCAATTATCGGTGAATTACAAACTAGTTCAACGATGGGGAGCATAATATCAAGAAATAATTATTTTATGATGATATGGTGGATGTGGTGGTGGGAAGAGAAACAAAGCTTTTTTAACAGCAGACAGTTATGGACCTGTTTCAGTGTTATTACACCTCATCAGAGAAGTATTCATAGGTTTCTCAAGCCTGCTACTAGAACAAGATTTTCGAAAAATTTTAACCTATAGCAATCTGCGTAATTGCAAAAAGTGAGCATACGGAAATAATTCAAATGGACCAATAGGTATAACTTCAGACGAATAATGATATTTTGCTCAGATAATAACTTTATTAACGAACAAAGAAACATTGCAAAAATTCCAAACCAAACTGCAAAATGGCGAACTGTAACTTCAATTGTCCATAATGTAAAATGACCCGTCTGTACCACAATTAGCGTGCTACGGTAAAAAAAAGTAAATTCACACCAATGAGTCAATGTATATCTAATGTATATCTAATCTGATACAGTCAATAAAGTTTCCCCTCCGACAAATCGAAGTAAGCTTAAATAATAAACGATTTGGGATTGAAAAACATCACATGATAGAATCGTGTCCATTGATTGGATAACACTCAATAAACAATGTTTTGTGTCGAGACAACTGGAATCGTCTCACCAATATCATAGATTTAGATAATTTAGGTAGCTAGTGATATGCTGATTGATGAACGCAAACAATTCTCTGTGAATTGAATTTTGCCTGTTAGTTGTAGAAAGAAGATAAAAATCTAAGTGTTGCTGCTACTTTAATGCACGTGGTTGTTGGTTCGACGAATCGTGGCATAATAGTTAAAGAGTGTCTCGTCGCATAAGTTAGCTTCGTTAACGCCAGCCATCACAAAACTACATCATAAGGAAAGAATCGGAGACCTTTTTTCAAAGTAGCATCGCTTATTATAGAGGTACCCATTACTACTCTATAGCTGTTGTTTAGCCCAATGTGTATCGTAATCGAGTAGTTGTGATCATTTATTCGAAGTTAAGTGATTATGTAAAGACTCGATTACTTTCTTGATGCAGCTGGGTAAGCTGGGCCGATGAGAATACCGATATGGAGACAAGGAGGCTCTGCTTACTGCATCCAAACTGTCGGGCTGGTTTTTCGATCTCGTTTCGAATATTACCATCTCGGTTTAGCTAACTGCCACATACGCATACATATTTTTTTATTATGTTTTGATATGTACAAATATTATAACATACATGAAAAATCTTACATGCAAAAAATTTATCATACTTAATATGGTCCAGAACACACACATTCAGTTATATATAGATATTTAAATACAGTTTCATCCCAGCCCATTCCGAAACATTTCAATGAGTGAACAAGACCAAACTTCTAAGTATGATGTTTTCTCATTTCTCTTACACAGCAAACGACCTAGAATCTCCGAAGAGTAAACTTTCATCTCATCGGCGCAACAGGAGTACGACTAAAGAAGACGGGTTAAAAGACCTGGAAGAAGTCATCCAATTACTACTCACTACAAATTTTTACTCATTCTACAACGCCTATTAACTAACAAAGACATAGGATGCTTTAATGTATCCTGCAGCCTGAAAATGTTTCCACCTTATAAATTGGAAGAGAATCTTCTTCATTGCTGTTTCTCAATGACAGACAAGTCTATTAGCAGCACTCTTGTTGTAGAAAGTCAACCGATTTCATTGATTCCTTCACTTCCAGCTCTGTAGCAGACACATTCAAAAAAGATTTCTTCTACTCCACGCTTCAATTCTCAACTTAGGTACAAAAATACCTCTGATCATTCCAATCCAACATGAAAACCTGTCTTGCTGAACTCTTGGATGTAACAGACCATGATCTATAACGCAGGATCTCCAAGACAATAGGTAATGCAGAACGACACTACGACCCGTTCTGTATCTTGCAACAAGGTAGATTCCCGAAATAACATCCAGTGGCCAAGTAGTGGTGTTAAACCAAGCGACATATAAAGACTGCTGTTGTTCAGCTCTGATCAAAGATTCCATCGGGAACCATCCAGCTATTCTCTTTAAATACAATGTATGTTAGACTACATTATCCAATGTTCGCATCATTTTTTTAAAGATTGTTGTGTGTTTTTAAACATTTCAGTTGATATATCCAATCAGTCGAACGAATTCAGTTGGTTTTCTTGTCATTTCTACTTGTATCTACATTGTCAATCATATCTTCAGTGTTTATCAGTTACAACTATTTTTAAATCTTTGACTGAAAGACGAAACACTTATATTATAGTGATTTATAAGTGGCGATGTTGTATTGTCAAAAAAAATGTACAAATGATGCAAATTGTATAGCGACCCGACAGAATATTTTATCTCATATAAGTTCATTAGTAAACGTTCAGGAAGCTATGAACACTAAATCATCAATTCCATCTCACAATCTATTTCTAGCAATCTGAGTGACAGTATAGAAACTACCTCGTCGGCACATTAGTCGTGGAGGAAGGGATGGGGGAAAATGTACTGCAGAAATTCTATCAGCTCCAGTACTAGTAGTAGTAGTAGTAGCAGTAGTAGTAGTAGTAGTAGTAGTAGTAGTAGTAGTA
>NC_068984.1:42396060-42397256 GCF_001194135.2 Octopus bimaculoides | reverse complement strand
AGTAGTAGTAGTAGTAGTAGTAGTAGTAGGAGTAGTAATAGTAGTAGTAGTAGTAGCAGCAGCAGCAGTATTATTATTATTATTATTATTAGTAGTAGTAGTAGTAGTAGTAGTAGTAGTAGTAGTAGTAGTAGTAGTAGGAGTAGTAATAGTAGTGGTAGTAGTAGCAGCAGCAGCAGTATTATTATTATTATTATTATTATTATTATCATTATTATTATTATTATTATTAGTAGTAGTAGTAGTAGTAGTAGTAGTAGTAGTAGTAGTATTAGTAGTAGTAGTAATAGTAGTACATTACAGAGTCATAAAACTAAAGCGTATACCTCTTCAAATGAATGCGGTTTGACGCCTGATATATGCTAAACCTGTACAGTGGTAAGAGGCTGAGAAATTAACTCAAAGGCACAAGTAAAAACAAAAAATGAATAATAATAAAAAATAAAAGCAAAAACAAGCAAGCAACAGCAATAAGTAAGTGGAGCACACATTTCGAACGACAGCGGTGTGGTGTTGAAAATAAGGTTATGTATGCAGAAGATGACATTGGTATGAACATCTTTGAGCTGTATAGAAAAGATTAGAAAAGGAGGAGGACAAGCAGACATCATCAATAGAATAATTTCTGTCTGGCAGAGAAGGAAAAGCGGAATGGTTCTGATTTAGAATAGCATTTACGTACAATTCTATCTTTGTGTGCTGTTTCTTTTTAAAAGTGGTGGGAATCTAAAAGATGGGTCGCGTTTATTTGTAGAGTTTTATAATTATTAAAGTCATATGCTAGTTTGTTGTGTGTATGTACGCACGAACGTGTGTAAATGTATGTATGCACGTATGAATGTACTGATGTATGAAAGTGTGGATGTATGTATGTATGTATGTATGTATGTAAGTATGTGCATTTTTTTTGTTTTTGTTTAGGCCTATATTTTATGTAAGTAATACGTGTCTCTATAAGAATAAAGAGGCATAAATTACATATGAACATTTGTAAATACAAACTTATTCGTTCACACAAACTTTAATACACACATATATATATAATATATGTACACTTACATATATATACATATATATGTGTTGTGTATGTATGTATATATATATATATACACACACACACACACACCCACACATACGTACATATGTTTATGTATATATATATATATATATATATATATATATATATATATATATAT
>NC_068984.1:42394315-42395573 GCF_001194135.2 Octopus bimaculoides | reverse complement strand
GAGAGAGAGAGAGAGAGAGAGAGAGAGAGAGAGAGGCAGACAGACAGACAGACAGAAAGACAGACAGACAGACAGACAGACAGACAGAAAGAGAGAGAGCCGAGGATTGTAGTCACACGTTTGTATATATGTATACACCACCACATACACACGTGCGCACATATACATAACTTGGACACATATATAGGGTCACCCATAAATGATGCAGTTTTTTTTCAATTGCATGAACTAAAAGTCGGAGGGGTGGGATAAACTCCTTGCATCAGCATGCTATACAATCAGGTAGTAATTTAACCTTGGGTTTATTCTTAGTGCAAGTTTTGAAAAGTGCAGTTATTTTTTTCGCAATTATAATGGAAGTGGCAAAGGGGCATATTCGGCATATTTTGCTTTATGAGTTCAATAAATGCAACTACGCAACGGAAAGAGCGAGGAATATTAATACAGTATATGGGGATCGCACAATAAGCGTAAACCAGTGTCAACGGTAGTTCCAGAAATTCCGAGATAGAAACTACAGCCTAGGAGACCAGCCGCGTCCTGGAAAATCTGTAGAGCTCGATGAGGACATACTGCAAGCCCTGGTGGAACAAACTCCCATCGTAACTGTTGAGAAACTATCAGAGAAGCTTGGATTTGCTCATTCAACCATTCATCAACACCTGCGTGCCATCGGAAAAGTCAGCAAATTGGGTCAATGGGTTCTGAGTCTAATCGCGCCCAGAGAGTCAATGTGTGCTCTTCTTTGCTATCATGTCGCACGAATGAACCCTTTTTGGACCGAATAGTGACTGGCGAAGAGAAATGGGTTCTCTATAAAAATGTGAAGCACCGCAGAATGTGGATAGAGAAAGGAGAATAACCGGCATCCCAGGTCAAAGAAGTTCTTTACCCACTTAAGATACTGTTATCTGTTTGGTGGGATATGAAAGGTTTAGTCCACTTTGAACTTTTAAACCCAAACCAAACGATAACAAAGGAGATCTACTGCGAGCAGCTTGAGCGGTTTAAGTCAGTGATAGAAGAAAAACGACCAGCTTTGGTTTCAAGTCGAAAGGTATTCTTCCATCAGGATAATGCTCGAACATATACAGCGAGGATGACACTCCAAAGGCTGGAGCAGTTTGAATGGGAAACGATGCGTCATTCACCATATTCGCCGGACATTGCCCCAATTGATTATCATTTATTCTACAGTCTTCAAAATCATTTGGACGGAAAAAATATGAATTCTGTAGACGAGTTCAGAACAGTACTG
>NC_068984.1:42390887-42394305 GCF_001194135.2 Octopus bimaculoides | reverse complement strand
CATTTGGACGGAAAAAATATGAATTCTGTAGACGAGTTCAGAACAGTACTGAAGGAGTATTTTTCGTCACGGATAAGGGAATTTTGGAAGAGGGGCCTTGCAAGTCTACTAGATAAATGGAAGAGCATTGTAGAAAATGAAGGAGAGTATATTTTAGATTAAAAAAAGAACCTATCTTAATTTTGATAAATAAAAGAAGTATTAAAAAGCGGCATTATTTATGGGCTGAACCAATACATATGTACATCAGACACACTCAGACACACACACACATACATACATACATACATACATACATACATACATACATGCAAACACAAACACGCATATATGTACATACATGGATATATACATGGATAGATAGATAGATATAGATATATATATATATATATATATACACACTTATACATGCATACACATACATACCTAGTTATATAGAGATGTGCATACACATAAACAATACATACACGCACACCTACACCTACACTCACATACACACATGTATACACTTACACACATACACACACACACATATATACACACTCACATAGATAGATGTGTGTGTGTTTATGCATATTTGCAAACACGCGTATACATGCATACACACACATATACACATATACACAAATATATATGAGAAAACATACCTACACACACACACATATATATATATATACATACAGTTAGCATGTATACAAACATACAAGTGTAATTAAATCCAAATGGCGATAATCAGATTTATTGATGAACATAGATAGGAGGCTCAGCTGAAAATTCATAGTCTGATCAAGATACTCTCAAGGAATATGACAAAATGAGGATTATTTCTCAATATAATCCCCCTTGCGGTGTTGTCGTGCTTGGATCCCATTAGTGAAGAAGTTTTTATCCTGTTGGCCAAAACAGTCAGCACAGGAGATATGACGTCATCATTACAGCGATATTGGTTTTCAGCCACGTGTTTTTTTTTCTTTGTTTTTTTTTTACATTAAAGAACAGATAATAGTCAGATGGGTCCAAATCAGGAGAAAAAGGAAGGTGATTATCCAGTTCAACGCCACAGTCACGCACAACAGCCATTGAAACCAAGGACTTGTGCACTGGAGCATTGTCCTGATGAAATAAGATCCCTTCCTTTTGTCAGTTTTCCAGGGTGTTGATAGCGTTTCCTAACTGTCTCAACAAGCTGCCATTGTACTCTCCATTGAAGGAGTGGTACTTTTGAAGATAGTCAGTAAACACAATGTCTTTTGCGTCGCAAATATCTAAGGTAGTTACCCCTCAGATGAAACGACCTTGACTTTCTTTGGGTTATTTCAACCGCATGGATTGCTTCTTTGTCTCTGGATCAAGGTAATGAAGTTAACAGTCATCCCTGGTTAGGAAACGTTCAAGAAAACCAGCTGGCTCTGCCTCAAACAATGTCAGATTTCCCCGTCATGTGATCAGCTTGGTGCGTATTTGATCAGGTATCAGAAGACATGGCATCCCCACTCGAGCAGAAATCGTCGTCATACCAAGTTCATTGTGCAGAATATTCTTAGATCTCTAACGGACATGCATTACAATGTGGTGAAAACAATCAATATTTTTTCGTTGGTGACAGTTACTAGACGTAAAAACCTTGAATTGCCTTCAAGACTCTCCCTTCCCTACCTAAATTCAGCTGCCCAATTTTTCGCTGTTGATTAAGCTGGAGCGTCATCCCCTAATGTAGCAATCAAGTCAGCATGAATATTGTTGGAGGCTAAATCCTTTTTCCGCAGGTACTTGATAACAACACAGTACCAAATTTTTGTTCATATTCAAGAGAAGGAGATGCTGGTTACTTTTGAAGTCTTCTTTGAACAGACAGTCAGATGTAATTTTACTTGGAAAAGAAACAATGTCCTTGTTAATAAGTAGAGTTGAAATTAATACATACAAGGTTACACAATTCTAGCATCACTCCTTCATAGTTATCCTATGAACTTTTCAGCCCATCGTCGTACATAGATACACGCATAAATGTATACATACATACGTACGTACATACATACATATATACATAATACATACATACATACATACATATATACATGCATACATACGTACATACATACATACATACATACATACATACATACATACATACATACATACGTACATACATACGTAAAAATTTCCAGAAGTTTATCATTTAAATATATATGAGTATGTCTAGATATGTAACTATATGCATGAAAATACATACATAAAACATACAAATCTGCACATACATACATACATACATACATACATACATACATACATACAAACATAATACATACATACATAAATACATGCATGCATGCATACATACATACATACATACATACATACATACATACATAATACATGCATGCATGCATACATGCATATATACATGCATACATACATACATACATACATACATACATACATACATGCACATTTACATATACACATCATCACACGTTTAGACGGACACAAACCTTAGATACAAGTTAGCACGATGAGGCATATAACTTTCATATGAGGCATTTTAACTTTCATACGTACATATATTAAAACAAAACACATCCCGATTTTTATATTAAAAAGAACATATTAGGTAAAAACGGATTATATAGAATTGGATATAAATAAGAACGCTGTTAGAGATAATATTCACGCAGGATTTGAACAAAAAACAAAGACAGCATCTTATACGTCTATGTAGACAGACATTCATACACATACACAGTCAAGTACCCCATTTATTGCACATAAGCTGCAACATAGGAAAATAAGTAATGACGCATATGTATGAGTGCAAAAAATTATTCATGAATGTGATTGTGGTATTTGAATTAGTAACGGAGATTAATTTTTTAAAAAGTGTCAAATGTAAATTGCAATTGTATTTATTGAGCGAATATGCAATGTATGAAAGTGCGGACACGTATACATATGTGCACATGTGGATGCATAAATATAAGCTCATACAAGTGTGTGTGTTCTGATATAGCTATATATGTATGCGTTGTTGTTGAATGTACGTGCGCATGCGCTACATGAAAGTATGTGAGTGCATGCATACACACGCATCCCCCCCACACATACATGCAGACACATTTTCAATCTTACACGCGCACACATGTATATATATATATATATACAGGGAGGAAGATTAAGAGACAGATATAGCAGTGAAGGGGAGAAGTAAGGACAACAGAAGGAAGATGAACGAGAGGGGGAGATAGGTAAGAAGAAAGAAAGATAGATAGATAGATAGATAGATAGATAGATAGATAGATAGATAGATAGATAGATAGATAGATGGATAGATAGATAGATAGATAGATGGATAGATAGATAGATAGATAGATAGATAGATAGATAGATAGATAGATAGATAGATAGATAGATATCTTTTTAT
>NC_068984.1:42389871-42390533 GCF_001194135.2 Octopus bimaculoides | reverse complement strand
TTTTTTTTTTAAGGTACATGAAAGTAAGTACCTTCTCTCTTTTTGTCTCTTTTTGTTACAAGTCTATGCTTAAAATGGTGTCGTCTTTCATTCTTACCATTCTTGCCACATTTACCCATTTTTTATTGAAACTTTCATTCGACAACACTTTCCTCTCTATCCTCATCCTCCTTTTCAAGTGGTACTTGAAAAAGTTGACGAGGGATATAGATAGATAGATAGATAGATAGATAGATAGATGGATAGATAGATAAAGTGCGCGTCAGAAATATAAAGTTAAAACTTACTTGCAAATGGACGCGTGGCGTTCGATAATATAATAATACAAATGATATATGAGCATATGCATGTATATTTATATTTATATGTGTATGAGTGGATACCGGTGTATATGTTTGCACAGATAGACATAAACGTATGCGTTGATTTTGTGTATGTGTGTATGTGTATGTATATAAGTATATACATTCGGAGGCGCAGCCGCGGCCATGTGGTAAGAAGCTTGCTCCCAACACATGGTTTCGGGTTCAGTTCTACTACGAGGCGTCTTGGACAAGTGTCTACTACCATAACCTTGGGCCGACCAAAACCTTGTTAGTGGATATGGTAAACGGGAAAAGAAGAAGCTCGTCGTTTATATATATATATATATATATATATAT
>NC_068984.1:42386169-42389173 GCF_001194135.2 Octopus bimaculoides | reverse complement strand
GTGGGGGCATTGGGCGAAAACGACCCGATCCATTGAGCGCGAAGAATTGGATTCTTCCTGCCGACAATGCACTCTGTTATCGGGCTCTACCCACTCGTGAGTTTCTCACGAAAAATATTGTATCGCTTCCGCACCTGCCCTTTCACTAGATTTAGTACCTGTGGACTTCCATCTCTAATCGAAGATGAAAATGCAGTTCAAAGTCACCGTTTTAACACCGTTGCTGAGATCAAGAGCGAATTGCAGAAGGTCCTCGACTTGCGAATGGGAAGCAACTTCCAGGTCAGGTGACTATTTCGAAGGAGATGATGTTAAAACTTAGGTAAATAAGTTATTTTTTTATTAATCATAACTACTCCGGGAACTTACGATGCAGTTGTAATTGTAATTACACAAACATTTCGCCAGGAAGATATTTTAGGATTGCATGGACAATATGTCAACCTGTGCAGATATATTTAATTAATATCTCTCTTTAGTTTTCACCTCTATCACTTTCTCTTCCTCTGCCCCTCATCTCCTCTCTCCCTCCCCTCTCTCCCACTCTCTCTCTCTCCCTACTTAACTGATGTTTAATGAAAAATAATGACTTCCTCTTTTTGAAAGGATTCCATTCTATAGCTTCCGCAATCAAACTTTTTCCTTCCGAAAGGTAAATAATAATGTAACGTAATTAATAGACGACTAGGCCCTCGGTCATTCTGTCTTGAAGACATCTATTCGAATCGAAGTAACAGCTATATATGAATGTTAAGGCCTGTATAGAAGAAACGAAAGAAAAAGAAAAAAAATTGAATAAAATGCATAACAATTTAATAGCTTGACTGAGTGCTATCTATATATATTTTGTGTGAGTATGCTGAGCACATATGAATGTATGTATACACACACATCCATCTCCGTGTTGCTTGGGCTTTCCTTACAAAAAATAGTACTTCACATATTTGCGCAGATATCATATGTAAACACTCCTTTTAAAATATATTTAGCTCTTAAAAGACAAAGGAGAGAAAAAAACAGTACGATGAAATGGAATAATGTTGTAAAGAAAAAGACTCTCAGCGTTTGCACTAGCTGCTGTCAACTCTGCAGCTGGAGAGCTTAAGTGTCTGAATTATTCCGATCACATCTGAAAAAACAAAGAAAAGAAATTTCTCACTGTACCAGTATTCAAAGAAATACAAACTTCAAGGTTTCAAAGATATTCCTTTTCATAGTGGATTTTTAAATACGGGTTAGTGAATCTTCAGTTGATGCATGGATTAACAAGAAATTCGACACGTAAATCCAGGATGAGGTTTACTCTCAAACTAGTCGTGTTACGAGTCCCTTACCTAACGTGTGAAATTCATAACACAATAGGTTCAAAGATATCCTCCATGAAAACAATGTTAAGATTTAAACTAAAAACTAATATTTGTTACCCAGTCAAGTACAGTTATCTGTCTTGAAAATAAATTTTCTTTTTCTAGCTGTGAATTTCACCAACTGCTAGTGACTTTTAGGACACCCTGTATTTATAACAAGCACATAGATTAAAATCTTCTTAGAGGAATACGAAATTATAATAATTTCAATGTCATGATTAGCGAAAGCGAAAGCGGTCGACAAAAACGATACTCTTTCACTTATAAAATATATTAAACCTATGTAAACTTTGTGCATTTTCCTTCTCTTATATATATATATATATATATATATATATATATACAACATATGTGGGAAATTCTGTCGGTGGAGTTGTTAACTAACTCCTCCTACATCGTTTTATCGATTTTGTTGAAAAAATTGATAATAGGCCCCTTGAAGAGTCCTGATATATATCTAATATATTTTATTTTAACAGCCAAAGGAAATAACCCATTCATTTTCCTAAATCATTTGGTATAAAACAAATTGAATATGCATATTTCTTAGTATTTGAACTGTTACAGTTATTTTCGCAATTTATCCGGTACAACCCTTAAACAAGTAAATAGTATTTTTCTAAACAATAGATCCACTTATTTCGGTTAGTAACTTGTTTCCGAATATACCAACACTAGCGCCGCTGAGGGTAAAATTCTCTGGGAACGTACAAAAGCCCTTTTCAGAGTTATTTACTTTGAATTGTTATTATTTAATATCTGATTAGTCTTTTACTACGTAACATGCTTCACGATTTTAGTATACATACCTTATTAGTATTTCCCCCTAAGTTCTATATACTTTGGGAAAGCATTAAAACCCTTTTCGGGGCTAATTTATTCGAATTCTTACTATCGGGTAGCTAATTTCATGTTATTACATAACTGATTTCATAATTTAAGTAATCATAACTTATTGGGAATTCCTGAAAACAAGATCCTATGTAAGACAGTTTTGGTATTCTCTGTACATGCACAAAAACCGTTTTAAGGGCTACATACTTTGTATTGTTGTTATTGGATTAACGAAACAATTATGAGAACGGAACCAAGGGATTAGCCCCGCTTTCCCGGGAATTACCGGGTACGTCAGTTAGTATATATATATATATATATATATATATATATATATATATATACACACACATACATACACATACATACATAACATACGCATACATATGCTTTAAATTGATCTTAGGTTTTCTAATACATGCTGTGTTCAGCATATATATTTATTAATTATTTAATCACGCGATATGCAATTTATCCTGGCCACAGCATTACAACTAAGTTCAAGTTCGTGATTGATTTAAAAAGCAACTGGCTATAAGTTCTCTTGCCAGGCATAGTTATGAGAGTTACGTGTCTCATGCTGATTGGTCAACAAACCGTGAAACATGCCAAGGTAATCTCCATACTGTGTAGGAAGAAAGTAATTTATTATTCACATCTGTTTAAAGTTCTCCAGAGAAAGTTTTAAAACTGTAGTTTACAAACTTCAAAAAGTTTTCTGATGTTTCTAACACACTACAATATATTGTTCATTCATATATATATATATATATATATATATATATATATATATATATATATAT
>NC_068984.1:42383219-42385932 GCF_001194135.2 Octopus bimaculoides | reverse complement strand
CTGTCTGTGTGTGTGTTTGTGGAGTTGTTAACTAACTCCTCCTACATCGTTTTATCGATTTTGTTGAAAAAATCGATAATAAGCCCTTTGAAGAGTCCTTATTTATATATCTAATATATTTTATTTTAACAGCCAAAAGAAATAACCCATTCATTTTCCTAAATCATTTGGTATAAAACAAATTGAATATGCATATTTCTTAGTATTTGAACTGTTACAGTTATTTTCGCAATTTATCCGGTACAACCCTTAAACAAGTAAATAGTATTTTTCTAAACAATAGATCCACTTATTTCGGTTAGTAACTTGTTTCCGAATATACCAACACTAGCGCTGCTGAGGGTAAAATTCTCTGGGAACGCACAAAAGCCCTTTTCAGAGTTATTTACTTTGGTGCCACGGCATGTAAGGAAATATTTTTACGCAATCCTAAAGTACATAAGCAGTGGTTAAGCAAGGGTCAGCTTCTGGAACCTATCGCCAAATATGAGTGCTTTGAACATAATGTGATGCTCTGCGTATAGTGAAATTATGAGGGAGCAGTTCACTATGAGTTCGTTCCAGTCAGTCGAACCACCGATGCCAACTTGTATTCCGAGCAGCTGGTGCAGCTGTATGCCGTTGTGTGGTAAAAATACCCGGCACTGGTTAACAGAAAATGAACTTTTCAGCAGCAATACAACGCAAGACCTCACATCGCTCGAACGACCCTGAATAAACTCCAAGAACTTGAGGGGATCGAACTGATACTACATCTGGCATATAGTCCGGACCGAGCTCCCTATGATTATTACTTGTTCCTATCCATGACTCACTACACACGCGATGCTCCATCAACCATGGAAAGATGAAAGCTTCAGTGAAGCTCTTCGCCTCAAAGGACACAGCATGGGATCAAAGAACTGGTTGAAAGATGGCTTCAGATGGTACCTCTACTTTGAATGCTAGCTTGCTTTTGTTGCAAGTTGACGAATAAAACAAATAAGTCAGTAAAGTATTTAAATACGTTTGATTAGTTAATGAATGGCTCTTTTCAAATTCTAATTATATGATATTGGTCAACCGGAGGCTATTCTGCGAGACACTTGCCTACAGTATATCTCAAGAGTATCGAACCCATGACAACATAATATATATATATATATATATATATATATATATATATATATACAAACATATATATATATATATACATATATATATATGAGTTATGACGTTTGGAGTTTTTCAGTGTAAATAATTTACTGTATTAAAAGTTGCTGAACAATTTTATATACTAAGGACCACAATCTTTATTTTAATTTGTTGTTTGAAAAACATCACCCCAACTGAAGAAATCTAACACCACTTTTGACACACATCATGCAAAATTCTAGCGGGATTCATAATGTCTGCTCAAGTTTTTAGAAAACTTGTGCTGACTTAATGCAATGCAGAAGCTACATATCTCAAATTTCAGCTTTCAAGTTTAAGTAGTTTAGGAGTTACAAAAGTTTTTAGTTCGTTACCACTTAGGCCCTACTTTTGGAAATATCCTCTTTCTCTCCTTTTTATTTCTGTGACGCTCAAAACTCCGACTATATTAACTGTTTTTCAGAATAGTAGGCTTATCCGACTAGAGTATCTAAAATAACGTCTCATAAGAGAAGTGCTTGTGTCACTCAAAGAAACAAAAAAATCTGGACGAAGAATCTCGTGCACTTTCAAGAGAGTCTTGAAAACGACAGCAGGATAACAATGAAACTTCCTTGAAGGTACCATCAAAGGAAGGAAAGAAAGAACAAAGGAAATTTCGAAAGAGGTAACATTTTTATGGCAAGAGAAATGAAATTTCCTATATTATCAATTCAAAATATGCAAGCAAAAGTAGAAAAAGTGCTGAATATCTACGATAAATGTGTAAAACGAGGAAAATACGATTCATTGAAAGGAATTTTTAACTTCACAAAGAAAAACGGTGAATTACTGTACAGTGAGGATAGAAGATTGTATTATCTTCAAATTAAAAGCAAAGGGCAGGTTGGATACGCAACTGGAAAGGCAGCCAGCTCCAAAACCATCCATCCATCCATCCATCCAAAAGTTAGAAAAGTGTCCTTAATGCAAACTTCAACCACAGCAACAATCACTTGACGCTATTTTGATTTGTAATTCTTCCACTTATCATAATTCTTTGAATTTAACATTCACAAACCTATTCCTTTCTATTTAATCTATCTGTATCAACCTACAAAAAGCGTCTATAAGTGCTTGCTACACTTGCTACAACTACTAGCCAATTCCCTTTCGAACCAGAACCTACTATCTCTTAAAATATGCAGGACACATTGGATAATTATTCTGAAAACATTCTGAAATATACTGAAAACATTTGGTGGACACAAAAATATTCAGAAAACATTTGATGGACACAACTGGAGTGTTTTCGAAAAAGATCTGCTCCATCGTCTAAAATTTAAAACATCAAATGTCTTACTTCTTCCAGCATTCTTTCAATTCGATAACTTTCCGATAATTGTATTTTTTTCTTTTTTTTTTCAGTTCACGTCTGATACTTTATGTTAATTAATTTCATTTGTTATTTATGAACAATCTTATGTTTCACACGGGCTGTTGAATCCGATATCCGATGTATTTCGGTGTTTGTGTATGGGTGTGTATACAGGTTTTCTTCATATAATGAATTCCAAGAGAGAGAGAGGGAGAGAGAGAG
>NC_068984.1:42379425-42381261 GCF_001194135.2 Octopus bimaculoides | reverse complement strand
AATCATCTTTCTTTTTTTTCCTTTCCTGAGTGTCCAATAACACTGTGCTTATTCCACGTCCTCGCGTTGTTGTTTTTTCTCGCTTGTTCATGTTTGGATTTACTATATGTGTGTGTATATATATATATATATATATATATATATATATATATATATATACACATGTGTGTGTGTGTGTGTGTGTGTATATATGTGTGTATATATACACACACAAACACATACACACGCATATGCGCGAGCGTGCGTGTATGCGTGCGTTTATACGTCTGCATGCGTGTATGCGTGAGCATGCATGTATGCATGCGTGACCAAGAGTGCAGTATGCAGAACGCTCTCAGCCAAGGATGTAGATTTGAACAAGTGGGCATAAATATAGAATCTTAAAATGAGATGATGTTGCGCCTGTCTAAATAAAGATTTCAGTATAAGTGGAAACTGAGTTGTTGCATATTTTTCTTAGGCTCTATTTAGCTTGCGGACATTTGGTAGGAGTATCAACTAGTGCTTGAGGGGAGGAGAGGTCTCGTTGTATGGGGTATTAATTTTGGCTATTGTTTCTATCTTAGGTCTACATGGGATTCTGCATCAAGTGATACGGGCTGTCACGAAATGCTGATAGTGTGTCTGTTAGAATTGCAATAATTATGTTCTGTTGAAATGTTCAGTAGGTTCCTATAAATATTAATATACAATTTCCTATTATTCATGGCAGCTACATTCTGTGACAAGTTCGATTTGGTGAAGTACGATAATTTAACAGTGTACCCGTTAAAGATATTATACCACCTGTGTGTTAGTGAAAAACTTATCGATACCTGTTATGTCCGTAGCTATATATACCCGAAAAGGAGATTGAACCTAGTTATTTCCCTCCTATGTAACTTGTTCTTTCTAGTTTTATTTGCATAATTTATATCCCTCTGACCACAGAGATTTATAGCAAGACCCTTTCTTCTGGCAGGAAGAAACGGGATTGCTATAAGTCCATACAATTCAGGCATTGGTATCACTAATAGCTTGTAGTATTACCTCCACTTTACGTGGGATAATATTACCTTTTAATATTAA
The DNA here is from genome assembly GCF_001194135.2 of Octopus bimaculoides. Lineage (NCBI taxonomy): Eukaryota > Metazoa > Mollusca > Cephalopoda > Octopoda > Octopodidae > Octopus > Octopus bimaculoides. The sequence goes on along the minus strand of NC_068984.1, from coordinate 42,380,193 downwards.
TAGTGCTTCTGTCGCTATAAATTGCCATAGACAAGCCCAAGGAAGGAATAAATCACGTGATCTGTTAGCTCCGTTGACCGTAGAAGACGATGATCACCCGTCAACTATATAAATACATGTGCTTTTATGTGCCACTAATCCATATCAAAGGCCCACTCACGGGCTATTTGAAACACCAGTTCCTAAATAGTCAATCGTATTCTAGGCATCATTGACAGGAAAATCGGCTGCTAGGTCTTTGCAGAACGTTTCTCGTTGACAGCCCGAAGAAGGGCGAAATCACATGATCTGGCAGTTCTGACAGCCGTAGTGGTCGGTTATCACCGGTCAACAATATAAATACAAAGGAGTTTATGCACCGCGAGTCTATATGAGACGTCCTCTCAACGTAAATAACGCAGTATTCTGTGTTCTAACACAACATCCACTTTAGATATATAATTATTAAGAGGGAGCTTGTATATACATACACACCCACTCACACACACACATATACACACATACATATATACATATATACATACATATATGTGTGTGTATGTGTGTGTGTGTGTGTGCGTGTGTGTGTGTGTGTGTGTATGTATAGCTGTCCACAGGCACACATGTACACATTTAGACATATATGTACAGACACCACACACATGCACAAACACACACGCACAAGGATAAATATTTACTTATCCCACGCACTGGTGCGATGTAGAGCAAATTGCTTCTGTAAATATATATATATATATATATATATATATATATATATATATATATATA
>NC_068984.1:42375108-42377484 GCF_001194135.2 Octopus bimaculoides | reverse complement strand
ATATATATGTATATGTGGCTGTGTGGTAAGTAGCTTGCCTAACAACCACATGGTTCCGGGTTCAGTCCCACTCCGTAGCACCTTGGGCAAGTGTCTTCTACTATAGCCTCGGGACGACCAAAGCCTTGTGAGTGGATTTGGTAAACGGAATCTGAAAGACCAAATATGTACAAAGTCCCATCCAGACCTAGGGTGACATGTTCGTGGAACAATACTGTAGATACGGCTATTAGAGCAAAGAAACAGGCTTGGAAAGCCTGGAAGAGTCGGGGTAGCAGGAGAATGTATCAGATAGCCAAAAGGGAAGCTAGGAGACAGGTATATATAGTCAAGGGAGTAGCAGAAAAGAAGCTTGCCAATGTTCAGCGACGTGAGGACCAAAGAACTGAAGTATTTCGGATGGCAAGTGTGAGAGAAAACCGTGATGTCATAGTAGAGAATTGTGTCTGCATGGATGATGGTGCCCTTGCGTTTAATGATTCTGCAAAGAAAGAGGCTGGATATGCCATTTTGAAAGACTGCTGAATGTGGAGAATGAATAGGAGGAGGAGAGTCTGCCAAAGGTTGATCCAACTGAGGGACCAGCTACCCAAATCGACAATAACCTGGTAGATAAAGTAATTAAGAATATGAAGACAGGGAAAGCACCCGACCCATCAGGAATCACCGTTGAGAGGTTTAAAATATCGGGCGGCGTGGTTTATGGTCCTACCACCTGCATCGTAAATCAGGTAGTTCATGAAGGAGTCATACCCAATGACTTGTGTAGCAGCACCATAGTCAACTGCTACAGAGGTAAAGGTGATAACAATAATCTCTTTAAATGTTCAAACTGTGACCGAGGTTTTGCATCTAATGCTGGGGTGGGTCAGTAAATGCGCTGAGGTTTAAGAATCAACCTTGGTCTTTACTGTAAAGCCAGCAGTCATTGTATGACATCCAGACATTGACTCTTTCATGTGGCCAAGTTTGATTCTTAAACCTCAGTGCATGTACTGACCCACCCCAGCATTACATACAAAACCTCGGTCGCAGTTTGAACATTTAAAGAGATTATTGTTATCTACTGGGACCCATTACATTCATATTTAATGCTATTCTTTTCAAAATGAATAGACTCATTCATTAACGCAATTTTTTCCCTGAAGGACTGTTGTGGATCTGCACACAGTTATACTATGAACCCCAATTACAGAGGATGCGAAAGCCCACAATAGAGAAACGGGCATAGTGAGCAAGTGGTATATATTGAATCTTGGGGTTATCATACTCTTTCCTATATAGTACCACATTTATTCAATTCGACAAGAGCATTGCAACTCGTCGATTTCACCAATTTCTCAAGAAAACCATTATTATGGATAAAGTCATAAACCAGTATGAGATTAACAAGAATTAGCAAGGAGAGCGCTAATTTCTTTCCAAGTGGAACATTAGTATAAGATTGTCTAGGTTCAATGTGGTTAAGGCGTCCTCAGATTCCGCCCAAAGAGAAGAGCTTCCCGAAACTGGCGAGTGGACTGTATATATTTATATATAGACACATATATGTATGCGTGTATTTAGGTACGTGAATGCGTGAATGTACTCATATCTATATAAAGATATCTAAACTTACGTAGATATATTTATATTTAAATATGCATACACATACACATGCGCACACACGTACACATTTACATATATATATATAAGTATAGTCAGATAGATATCTATATATTATATCGGACGCTAACATATATAATTATACATATATTAGTTTTACATATATTAACGTACCTTAGTTTATATCTATATCCGTCTCTATATGTATATGTATATATGTGTGTGTATGTGTAAGTGCGTGTGTGTATGTAAGACTGTGTGTGTGTGCGTATAAGATACACCAACCATTAGAAAGATAGACACACATTTAAATAGACAGATATATGTATATATGTATTTGTGTTGGAATATAAGCGCTAAAACCATACAGGTATGTACGATTCTGTCGAGATATATATCAACGATTAATCGCATCAACTTGCGCCATTAGAAATATCGTTAGACAGGAATTGGTGATCAGACACCAATTGCTTGTTTACTTACTGGAGCGTGACAATAGCTTCGGAGGAACGACACTGGTATATTTATATTTAGATCAAACAACATAACATATGGATATGTCCGTGTTTCTGTTTGCATATATAAAAAATAAATGTCTGTGTGGCGGGGGTGTTTAGCTATGGAAACACGTACGCAAACATATCTGTTGATACTCCTATCATGATCAAATGTAATAGCACACTCATGAGGAAAAACACACATATGCATGCAAACCTACACACACACACACACACACACACACACACACACACACACACACACACACACACA
>NC_068984.1:42354710-42367008 GCF_001194135.2 Octopus bimaculoides | reverse complement strand
ATATATATATATATATATATATATATATACACACACACACGTAAGATTGTGTGCACACATAAACGCTCACGCATAGGCAAGCATGTACACAGTTACACATAGTTGAAAATTTCTTAAAATATATCTTGACTCCAACAGGAATTTTGACCTCTGTCTGTTTCACGTTTTCTTTGAAATCGAACCTTGTATGATTCCTAAAATAACACAACACCATCTTGCATGAAATAACACACCTACATATACAAATAGAGTTTTGATTAATCTTTAAAAGAATCGTCCACCAACGGAAACAATGAATCGAATATTATACACCGGCCACATTAAACCAGCTAGTGAGAGTTGCGACCTAGCTACGCGCCGGTATACATATACATGTATATGAATAAATATATATATATATGCACATACATCCATGTGTTTGTGTTTGTGTTTGCGTGTATGTGCGTTTGTGTATGTCTGGGTTAATGGTTCAGAGGAAGAGGACTCAATATATAGAGTATTCTCATTTTTATATAACTTTATAGCTGCTATACATAAATACATACACACACATACATATAATACATACAAGCTTAGATAATGCATATCCATCTATTTGCAAATATAAGTTTGTATGTACGTATGTATTTATGTATGTAAGCATATATGTTACCGTGTAACTCATGTATTATATATGTAAATATATATATATACATACACACACGTGTATATATATATATATATATATATATATATATATATATATACACATATACACATATATACATTGTCGTTTTATGCAGTGTGCAAAAACCTGACGATATGTCTGTGTGTATGATATACATACATACATACGTACATACATACATACTGTCAGATTCTCAGGCATTTTTGAAAGCGATAATGCCTATTTATGTATTTAGTTTTACTTCAGTTGTTCTTCATACTCCAAGTTAAAAATATTGTATCTAAAACCTCTCGTTCGTTGGTGGTAAATTTTTTTGTTTCATAATATGCTGTTTATCAGTTTTTTTTTATTATGTTCTCTTTCTCCCGTCTTAAGTATTTGGTCGAACGGTTTGCAATCAGAGAGTATATTGCCGTGCGGGTGGCGAATTTGGCACCCTAACTATCTAAGCAATGGTATCTGGAATTTTGGTGGAGATTTCTTTATCCTGCCAGCCTGAAGACTTTTGTATTATCGACATAATCTTGGCAGTTGACGGCAAATACACGCCTTAAATGTCTGTTATGAAACCCATGACAAGCTGCGCTCCCTACAAAAGAGTGCCAAATGTCTCATTCTTAGGAGATTTCGTTGAAATTATGACACAATACCATATCAGTGTTTTATTTATATGTATTTTTTTTTCTTTTTTTGCTACAAACGTCACAAAAGTGTGACTCTGTGGTTAAGAATAACGTTTCTCAGATACATATTTTCGAGTTCAATCCCTTATGTTATATCTTAGTTTAGCATTTACTAAATTCGTGAGTCGACCAAAGTTTTACGTGTGAAACTTATTTGAGGGCTGATGGAGGTTCCACTTTTTTCGTGTGTATGGTGGTGTAGATGTCGTCCGTTGCTCAGTCTAACACCGTCATCTGGTTCTTAGGTTCCATTCTGTTTTGATCGTTTGGACCAATTCTACATTCAGGGAGCAATTTCTTAGTATTGTGAGAGGTCTTGGAAAAGATCATGGGACAGTTCTTCTTCTTCTTCTTCTTCTTCTTCTTCTTCTTCTTCTTCTTCTTCTTCTTCTTCTTCTTCTTCTTCTTCTTCTTCTTCTTCTTCTTCTTCTTCTTCTTCTTCTTCTCGTACTGCACCTTATATTCGAATTAAAGGATACTTTCGAGTCGTAGTCAATTACTATGATGAGTAAAATGTATTGTAAAAATATTCACACGGAAGATGTAATCTTTTGAAACTGTAAATATGAAATGCTAAATTCAATTTTATTGTGACTTATCATATTTTTCGCAGTATTACTAATATTAGGTAAATGTGTCTTTTTATCTTATTCCAAAAATCGCCTCATATCTATTGATTATCATTGATATGTATGTGGATAGACATACTCGCTCAAGCATACACACGCACACTGTATTTTTCACTGTTTGCTTATGGAGACTTAAACTTTGTTCAAGAGTGTGATAAACGGGTACACATTATTGACAAGTCCCCTAAATGGCGAAGCGCTTCTAGCATTCCTGTGAATCACTGAAGAGGGACGAAATGCAATTCGTTAATTCATAATTATGAGTCAAACACTGATTTTATATTTACTCATTAGAGCATCTAAAAATCAACTGTAGCTTTGAGATCTGCTATTTTTTTCCCTACTAGTTCTACATGCATACCAGTGGTCTCTGATCCTTTAATCTAGCGAGCAGTGCAACCAGCTTCACATCAATCCACTAGGTGCACTCTCTTACCGTCATTTCTCATGCGTCTTAGTGTTAAACACTACGATAACAAAACTAATCTAACAGTTAACCGTCTGTCTTTCTTTTTCCTTATTGGCACCAACCTACAGAAGTTGAAGCTGAACAGTAAATACATTGATCTCGTCAATCTGAAAGGGTGTCAAAGATCATATACAATGTTCAACCTTTTCCGACTAAAGACATTGAAACGTCTACGAAAATTATAACCTAAGTTAAAGTTATTGAATCGGAAAATAAATTGATTTGATTTATTAATACGTCTGGCTGTAGTGGTCTTTATCTATCATGCTAATATGATGACTCACTTATGTGAGAAATATAATGCAAAGATACATGGCTTTGTGTTTTTGCTAAACACATTTGTTCAATATTATAGATAATTTCAGCATCATATTCACACAATGTATTCACCAGACGTATCCACTATATTACAGAAATATAATTTACCAATAAAGTCAACCCAAACTGAATGAAAATACGTGAACGAACACCACAATAAGAGATCGACGTTTAGAAAAATAATAAACCAATGTTATTCGGAGTTTAGCTTTTAACACTCTTGTAAAAATGGAGCGATTTTACAACAAAGACAGTACATAAGAGCAAAACAATGAACAGCGAAAGAGGAATCTTTTAGCGATGATTGAAATGAATTTAGCTGTCATGAAGAATGCTGTGTCAATGAGAAAGTTTACTTTTCAAACATGCCAGTTGTGACTTCAAAAATTGTTTTCAGATATTCCGCATGCTGCTGAGAAAAACTTCAAGTACTTCAACAACTTATAGTAACTGAAATAAATCTTTAGAAGATTGCCAATGGTATTATTCTCATAGTTAAAGCACAATTTTGGTTTAGATTTCATGACAACTAGTTTGTTTATAATTCGACATTCACTCACATCTATGAGTTTCTCAGCTATGAGAGAAATAAAAATCAGATAGGAAATATTTTAATATTTATAGTATACTAGATATATTTAATTAAAATAGTACGAATATTCTAGAACCATTATTGCACCAACTATATCAGAGCAGTCCCCCAAATCCTAGGAAAATAAGAATAAACATGAAAGCTTTACGACACAAAGACAACCAGATGGAACTACAAAACAAATTTGTAGTTTCTCACAAGTAATAAAAAGTGAAACTAGTAGCATAAATAAATCAGTTAGATAGAAATGAACAAAATAAATAGAGATTACAGAAGTGTTCTTCTCTATCAACCTAAACCCTTCAGGTAATAACGCGGAATAAACTTAACAAATCTGACGTAAAAGCAATATCAAAATTCGATCACAAGTTTAAAGCATAAAATAAGTTCGAAGGAGTATTTCAAAAAAAAAAATAATAATACTAATAAACAACTGAAGAAAGAAATCTTAAAACGGGAATTAAGTGGAATGCATACATAACGGTATAGATAGAGAAATAGGAAAAATTACTATCTGGCTAGACTATAGAATGCGCATTATTATATTTCGCATCGATGGATACTTCAGTAACAAGGAATATTTAAACTATAACCAGTGATTCTAAAATTCATGAAGTGTATCAAAACATTGATGTAATATTGCAGGGGATAACATAGATCTAGTAGAAGCAGTCTGTTTCTAGGACAAAGAGAATACTGTAAAGACTCATATTTTGTAAAAATCAAAGCCAAAACAGAAAACACTAGAAGAAAGTGCCTGACCAGGGCAGAAGACCTTAGCCTCATGTGTAGTTTCAAGAAACATTTAGAAGATGCATTAAATACGTAATTAAATGCAAACAATTCTGACGATACAGGCAAAAGATTGATTCGTAAAAGTGGGATATTTCAATAGGACTCCTTATTTACGCTCCCTTTCTACTCGCCACAATTAGATCTAACTAACTTGTAAAACCGTATGGGAGGACAATCATTCTTTCTGTGCAGATGATCGCGAATTGTGTCTTTCAATAAATTGGATTTGGCAACGATGGAGCCCATTCGAAATTCTTTTTCACATTTTAATTTAACTCCCCTTCCGTCAATAGACAAGTTACATAATAAAAACTTTAAATTATTGTGCTACCTATCGAATGGAGGTGTTTCTGGAGTGAGCTCTTTTGCTGCATTCAGTGCTCATATTTTCTAACGTAAAATCCTATCAATGCAAAAAATGGATTTTCATCAAAACTAGTTTTATAAAATAACTATCAATATGGCGTTGAATTTATAAACAATCATGCACTTACAAAAAGAAACCGTGTATATAGTTAGAAAACAAAGCTAAGTTTTCTAATTGTGATGAATTTCGTTAATTCATTATCAAAGTTTCACATATTTCTAGATCAAATACATGCTTAGTAGCTGATTGACGAGTATCTCATTCAGCTCAAATCACAAATAGTGAGTTATGTGTATGATTAAGCATTACTCAATGGTCAAGTACAACTGAGATGACAAGTTTTTGTTAGAAGCAGCGATGACATCGCGTAATAGCTTTTCTATAGCTTGCATGGCTGAGCTGTCGAATCGTTACATAGGTCTGGGAAACACAATAGGAAGACTATTTCAGAATATCGCCTTCTGAATCAGTGCATGAAGATGAATTATTCGGTGTGGTCCAACAGTTTAGAGAATCCGACTTTAAATTTCTTGAATTTATTTTTTACTAAGCTTAGATGCCGTACGCATAAATTCTTTTGAAATTTCGTTCTAAATACAGGATGTCATATCAAAGTCGAGTTTTTCAGGTTTCTGATAGGGATTGTTGAGTGATATGGAAGAATTAATAGGAGTGGTGGGAACGGATAACTACATACCACTGTACACATGTGGCTCACATACTTACAGAAACACGCATATTCTTGCACATACGCATGAAAGCATACACAAGAACCGGAAAAGTGGGTGAGGTGCCTATAGTTACAAATGTGCGTGTGGATAAATGTGCACATATTCGATATGCATATTATTTGGGGGCACATGTAAAATACTTGTATAACTACACACATACACACACACATACACGCACACACACACACATTGATATAGATAGAGAGAGAGAGGGGGAGGGAAAGAGAGAGGGGGAGGGAAAGAGAGAGGGAGGTAGAGAGAAGAAATAAATTGTTATTAATCCAAACAAGTGAAAGTATAGAAGAAAGGAAGTTGAAATGCACAGAGAATTAATTAAAATTTAATTAGATTTTAAAATATAGAAATATACTTGACCGGTTTCACATTAGATTTTCAAAAGTGTTAAGAATATGGAGTAATATCACGGATTATGTCTATTCTTGCTGTTGTTATAAAAATTGTTTACTTTTAAAGAAAGAGTGTGGCTCAGGACGCTATCCGTTAACGTACAGACTGATTGGTCAACGTTCATGTGTTAAGCTCATGTGATAATTGTATGAGAAGGTTAGATAAAAGCTCTTCTCTATTAAATGTCATATGACAGTAAGGAAAGAGAGATATAAATAAGTGATATTTATTTTATTGTATTCTTTCTTGTTTTATGTCAAGAGACGGAAGATTGATTTCAATTAAAAGAATAATAATAATTTGTATATTAACAGAGATCATACGAAGTCACATTCCTTCTTTAAAAACAAATACATTTTGTAACAACGACTAGAATAGACATAGTTCAAGACACAGTTTCATATCCTATACACTTTTGGAAAACTACTGCATAAAAAAAAAATGTAGATTGTTAAAATACCTGAGTAAACCGTCTGTAATCTGTCCAAGCTGGCGATCTTAATTGATAAGGCTCTGAATGCTATTTCTTACCTTACATTTGTTATTTTTAATGGCAGGAAACAGAAAACGTTTTGATAAGGTAAGCTGTTTATTAAAGATAATTTCATTGCGCATAATTAGAAGAATATTTCCGGTGTGAAATATTTCGTTTGAGGTTTGTATCAAGACGAAAAAGAACAAATGTTAAATACTAATGTACATAGGTTTTTTTCTATTTCAGACTTTATTATGAGAACTACGAAAAGGGAAAAGGGATGTGTGTGTGTATATGTGTGTGTTTGTGTGAGGGTGTGTGTATATAATTGTGAGGGTTTATCAAAATGGGCGAAATAATTCATAAGCTCACTGCTTTACACCTGGTTTACGATATTATTTAGATTAAAGAACTCCAAGTATTCTTATGGCAGAGTCCGAGGTGATGTTTCATGACAATTATATACTGTAAATCCGTGGATGGGGTCCAGACAAACTGGTTTTTACAGGGAGTGATATATAAAAGAAGGGGTCACTTAATAGAAATAGGAGTATTGGATGTCCAATCATAACACCTCAGTGCTTGTAATGTTTTTCTCAACCGATCAATAGAATAGACAAACGGACTAAATCTATTTACTCCAGTGAATGAAAAGTATGTAATGACCATTATTTATTATATATATATATATATATATATATATATATATATATCAATGATTTGTAGGTACATGGTGCCTTGTTATGCAATCAGAATATCTATAGAAATATCTTAACAAAATAATGTGTATGTATGTATATATACATGTTTGTAAATATTTTATTTATATATACGCACATATATATGTTTATGCATATACATAGATATATGCATAGATGAATACATTTAGATGTGTGTGTGTGAGTGTGAGTGTGTGTATGTGTGTGTGGTTGTGTATGGCGTAGTATTTAGTATTTGGGACTAATGATCGTAAGATTGTAGTTTCGATTCCTGGACCGGACGACGAGCTGTATTTATGAGTAAAATACTCCACTTCAAGTTGCTCTAGTCCACTCAGCTGTCAAACGTGAGTAATCTTGCGACGGACCGGCATCCCGTTCAGGTGGGGAGTATATACACCACATAAACTGGGAAACCGGCCCTATGAGTCTATATGAATCGGGAAGAAACTTGCACAATTCCATTCTGAGATGTGATCCCTGAAGACTGTTTTCCATTAACAATGACATATGCTGTTTGATGTTCAGAAAGATATCTAACTGCCGATGTTATCTTCAATTGTATTCCTGTCCTTTCGAGGATTGTAAACATAGTGGTTCTGTTGACGTAGTAGAATGCTTTTCCAAAGTCAATGAACAGCGCAGCTATTGGGAAGCACCACTCAAAGCAGGTCCTCAGCACCCTTTTCAACGTGTGAATTTGTTCAATGCAACTACGGTTCTTTCTAAAGGCACCCGGGTAGACACATATCTTTATCTTTGCACGTATGCGATTTAACAGAAACCTATTAAAGAGCTTTGCGCTATGATTCATGAGACTTATTCCCAGATAGTTGGACATCTGCCACAGGTCACCTTTCTTTGGTAGTGGTACTATGATTGACGACCGCATGGTGCAGAGTCCTATTGCCAGACATTAGGTCATCGAGCGACCAGCCTAACAGGGCAGCCCTACCTCTTCCTGGGATTTGATGTAGGCCTTTGTGTTGAAGGTGAAGCCGTGGGGGGTAAGATGAATGGAGGCATAACGTCGCCATCGCTAGCGATCACTCCAAACACCATGATGTTGACTGGATGTTTGATTTTTATCACACTCGGTACATGTCCTCAGATTGACACCCAAACACTGAAATGTTCGTATTCGTGCTTCCGGCGTGAATGCCAAGCAGTACAGTGTGTCGTTTCCGAATTTCAAGCAGAATGAAATATGTCACGGTGCTGTTTTTCTCACAGACTGACCCTACTCTTTGGTATTATTCAGTGCCGTCTAGTTCTGTGGTTGGTATAGCTTTTAATTCCAAAGTTGGACCTAGACATTTCAGGATCTTCCATGTGTATGATCTTTTCAGCCTTCTCTCTATGGAGTAGAGCTTCAGTTCTTGTAGCCCCCCCCCCACCCCAGTAACTCATCTGTTTCACTGAGTCAATGTACTTTGTGTAGTGAGGCTGGATTGCCTCAAGTTCCGCCACCAATTTGACGCTCTGCAGCGACCACAGTTGGGAGCAGTAATCCAAATGACTGAGGATAAATTTCCTCCATAGGAGTATCAAGGTATCCTTATTTCTGGTTTTGAATGATCTAAGGATCCACCCGGCTGCTCGCCTGCTCACTGTTGCCATCCTGGCAATATGCACATGGGATATTGCATCATTACTCATGTGGATTCGCAGGTCACGTACCTATTCTAACTCTGGGATTGCACTGCTCCCTGGTCCTACAATTCTGATTGTAGTCTGTTTGTGGGCCGATAGCGGATTGCTTGAAACCTATCGGCATTGAACCGCATGTTATTTTCATCAGCCTATTTATATATTGTATGCAGGTCACTTTGCAGTTTCACTATGTCATCAGGGTCGTTGACAAAAGTTGCATCATCAGCGTAGATGGTGTGAGTGGCTGACTGTACAACTGACGTCATGTCTGAGAGCGCCACTACAAACACTAGTGGTCCCAGTACAATTTCCTGAGGAACTCCGCTGCTGATTGATGTCCCCCCCCCCCACAAAGAGAGCACCGTTGGAACTGTCTGACAGCTGTCCTTTAAAAAGCTTCAATGAATTCATCAATATGGTAAAAGAATTCAAATAATACTTTTCTTTATGTTCTCATGTTTTGAATATATCCTTTATCTTTTATCATTTAATTGATTCAGTTACTAGATTTCAACCATGCTGGGGCACCACCTTGAAGAAGTTTTAGTCAAATGCATTAACCAGTACTTTTTTTAAAGCCCAGTATTTAGTCTATCGATCTCATTTGCTGAACCGCTAAGTTACGGGAGACATAAACACACCAACACCGTTTGTCAGGCGGCGCTGGGGGTCAAACATAGACACAAAGGTATACACACATAAATGTATACGTATATAAATACGAAGGACGTCTCTCGGTTACCGTCAACCAAATCCACTCACAAGGCTTTAGTCGACCCGAGTCTATAGTAGAAGACACTTGCCCAAGTTGCCATGCAGTGGGACTAAACCCGGAACGATGTGGTTGGGAAGCAAACTTCTTACTACACCGCTACACTGGTGCAATCGCTGAAATGATCTTACTGAATCAAAGGCACCCTTTTCGTCGATTTGAGATTTAAAACATTTGACATAACTCAGCGCGGAGCGGCAACTTAATACCAACTGAAAAATTATGTTATATGTGCTTATATGAAATCATCAGCCCAAAATCTAACTAGAGAGTAAAATGTCTATAGTTTTAAATGTACTATGAATGTTCCTTTATCTTTTATCTCTTACTTGTTTCGTCATTGGACTGCGACCATACTGGAGCACCGCTTTGAAAGGGCTTAGGCGAAGACATTTACCCCAGTACTTATGTTTACTTTTAAAGCCTGGTATTAGTCAATCAGCTTCTTTTGCCGAACAGCTAACTTAGGAAAACGTAAACAAACAAACAAACTAGCATTGGTTGTCTGTCGGTGTGGGGGTGACAAACACAGGTACAAATGCACACACATTCACACGCATACACACACATATAAACGCAGACACACACACACACGTTTGTGTATGCGTGTATGTATACGACCAGTTTGTACGCAGTTTCCGCCAACCATATCGCAAAGCAACGGGCTATAGCAGAAGACATTTGCCCAAGGTGCTGCACAATGGGACTGAACACTTAACGATGTGATTGCAAAGCAAGCTCCTTATACAGCCATGCCTGCGCCTGTATATTCACATTTTATAATATATTTGTTTGAAGTTTAAATTTGTAGTTCAAATACCTTTTGTCGCAATTATTTTCATGACAGTTATTCGAAACACTAATATGTCCGTGAACTGAAATCCTTGTCGCATGACTATTTCGTATTTATATTATGCAAGTAGAAGACCCAATCAATCGCCAGCTGTGAATATATATTGTGCAAGCTCGACATCAATATTCTGGAACACATTTTCTTGGATAAAATATATAGTCAATCAATTAGTCCAAGTTTAATTTTAATAAAGTAACCAAATGGTATGAAGGTAGTTGGTTAGACGATTTAGACATAATCGACTGAACCACTGTCCGAAACCTACCAAGTACAAGACCATTCTCATCATTTTAACAAACAAAGTTTATTGAATAATATATAATAGTAATGTCATGAGCTAAATACATACACTATACATTTTCCTTGCCAACTATTATTCCCTACGAAGGAACCATTATTACTACAATATTTTCCTTGCCTTACCTCATTTTTGTTACAGACAATTGTTTTTGCATTTTGATAAGTTTTAATTCATCATTCTCTCATATCACTTCCAGTTCAAAATTGAAATATTTTCCTTGACAAAACTAATTTCCTCTTAGCAAAGTATATAGTACTTTATCAGCTTTGGATAAAGCAATATTAGCCAACACATACCAACACATGGTTGCTTTCTAGCGTAACTAACTTTGTGTTGACAAAGGTTAAAATCTGGAACTGAATAGCAAAATTATCAACTAACTAAATGAACTGTGTATATCTTCGATATAATTATTTAAAGAAAAACATAAATTGTTGGTATATTTCTTATTAAAATCATAGCTTTCAGCCCTGTTACGTTCCCAAATGTTCTTGATACTAGTAATCGCACATTTCTCTTATTCATAAGAGAGTTTTCGTGAATTGTCTTTCATAAGACGAATAAAATGTCTTATGAAAGACGTAACTAGTCAGATCGTTTCTCACTATTAACTGCTGAAGTTTTACACATACACACACACGCGCACACACACACACATACAAACACACACATGCACGGATATAGAGCCATTCCTATCAGACTATTAAAGCCAGAACTGGAACGAAATCGATGAATTATAAAAAGTAAATTATTAGGTTGTCAAGAAAGTTCTTGCGGTTTTTAACCTTTGAATTCAGATGCACACATCTCGGCTCAAACAAAACTTTATTAATCGAAATAAACAACATCAACACACTTTTACCAACGCGAAACAAGCTTATTTATGCTAGTACCGTAAAAATCCTGCGTTCTGGTGGCGATGAAGTCGTTTAAGGCGTGTTTGGCTTCGTCTTGATTTTTGAAGCATTTCTCACGCAGGAAGTTGTCGAGATGCTTGGGGATGTCGTGGGGATGAATTGGTCCTTTTCTATTGACCAATGCTGGCTGTTGTTGTTGGAGTTTCTTATGCATTTCATCCATTTGCTGACAGTACTTCTCCGCCGTAATGGTTTCACCTGGATCCAAAAAGCTGTGATGAATGAGACCGACCGCAGACAACCATACAATCACCATTACCTTCTTTTGGTGCAACTTTGGCTTCGGAAAGTGCCGTGGGGCTTCGTCGGCATCCAACCACTGAGCTGAGCGTCGCCGGTTATCCTAAAGAATCCACTTTTCATCGCCAGTCATAATCCAGTCGAGAAGCGGATCGTTCTTGTTGTGTAAAAGAAGGGAAGACGACACTTCAAAACGGCATTTTTTTTTGTTTTTTTTTTTGTCGTTCAATTCGTGTAGCACCCATGTCGTATACGTTACGTCTAATTCACAAGCAAGCTCTCGAACAGTTGAGCTTCCACTAAGCCTCTTAGTTGATCGTTGTCAACATCCGATGGCCGACCATTAATCTTCCAAACTCTCGTCACCGTTACGAAATTTCTTGAACCACCATTGTGCTGTACGTTCATTAGTAGTTCCTGGGCCAAACGCATCGTTGATATCATGAACTGTTTGAGCAGCTTTTCGACCTAGTATGAACTGGAATAAGAAAATTATGCGAATTTGCTTTTTGTCCATGTTGTATTCAACGTTCCGGAAAAAATAGCCTAATTATTCAAAAATAAAAAAGAATAACACGATTAAATAGAGCGAAAAACTGGCTTTAAAATTATGTATAAAGTCAAAGTAATTTAACGAAATTTAATTTGGAAATACGTCATTTGAAACCAAAATTTAAAATTCCGCAAAACTTTCTTGACAGCCTAATAT
>NC_068984.1:42353428-42354599 GCF_001194135.2 Octopus bimaculoides | reverse complement strand
TATATATATATATATTTTCTTTATTTGTGAATTAAGGCCATGGTTTGTTTTAATCTTTCGTTCGTTTTCAGTGCTCAACCGGTGTTTGTTTACGTCGGAAGCTTTGATACGTAAATGTAGAACGTTGGAATGAGCGCTCAACACCGCATTGAGGGATAGATAATTTCTTTAGTCGTGGCTTAAAGCCTTAAAGAAATCATTTATCCACCAATGCAGTGTTGAGCACTCATTCCAACGTTCTACAATTACGTATCAAAGCTTCCAACGTAAACAAACGATGGTCTTAACTCACAAATAACGAAATTTTTTATCCACCAATGCAGTGTTGAGCACTCACACCAACGTTCTACATTTACGATATATATATATATGCTTGACCGCTAAATCCACAAGTTTTTTTTATTCTCTCTTATTCCTTTCCGTTGAAGAGCGTAGGCTCGAAACGTAAAAGACCTTTTCACTTTCCTGAGCGTCAAGCTAATACACCTGTTTGTTGTTCATACACCTGACTTGTTTTTTTCTTTTATAAATTTCAACTATATATATATATATATATATATATATATGCGTGTGTAAGTATATATAAATATGTATGTATATGTACATATTATAATGAAGACAGATTCACCAATCTGGGTATCTTTAGTAGTAACAATACTGGTATTGAGACGGTGGGCAACCATAGATTTGGCAAAAGCAGTCATATTCCAGAGAATGTGCACCATCGGACTACACAGAAATACTGGCCGTTATAATAGCATAGTTCGACCAAGAATTCTCTAAGCTAATAAGATTTGGAATAGAACCATGAAAATCGAAAGCTAAATGCCTATTATCAATGAAGCTTGAGAAAAATTCTGAAAATGTATTTGCAAGAACGAGTAACAAACCCCAAAATTGGGAAAGCGTTCAGGGGATATTTAGCAGACTAATCATAGAATGAAGATTGAAACAAGTTGGTTACATATTCCAGCTACCAGAACAAAGCCATTTTAAAACCCCAGTCAAATGGATACAATGAGAGAGGAAAACAGAAAAACCGAAAACTACAGAGTAAAGAGGAGCTGATACTGATACTGTTGGGTAAGTGTGTGCGCGCTCGCGCGTGTTTGTGTGTATGTGTGTACAAACATGTATATGTATGTATACATGTAATATACATGCGTATATA
>NC_068984.1:42351109-42352757 GCF_001194135.2 Octopus bimaculoides | reverse complement strand
ATAATCAAGGATAAAATCTATATAAGATTTTATTAAGTACCCAGCATGTAATAAACCATATAGGTAAAAATGAATACAAGATATATAATTATATAAATATAATAATAGTAGGGGCACTATTGAGTAGCGTCGTGTACTAGAAATAGACGCCAAATGGCTCTAAGAACTACATTATTTATCACATTGGCACGGGCTGAAAGTGAGCGAAATGAACAACGAAGATCTTTTTTAGGAGGGTTTAACCATAAATCGATTTCTAGTTTAGGGATGTAGCACCCTTTAGCGTCTTCGGTTATCTTATAACTCAAAGTACAAAATTATAAACATTTATATACACCCATACGAACACAACTTATCCACAAGTGCATGCAAAATCTAATTCGTTTATCTGTGATAAATAATGTAGCTCTTAGAGTTATTTGGCGTTTATTTCTAGCATGTGGCGCTACTCAGTAGTGCCCTTACTATAATTATATTTATATAATTGTATATTTTGTGTGTGTGTTTATATATATAATTGTATATTTTGTGCGTGTGTGTATATATATATATATATATATACACAAACATATACATACATATACCTATATATATGTGTGTCTGCGTGCGCGAGCGCGTGTGTATGTGCGTACGCGCATGCGTGTGTGCATGCGTGTGTGCATGTGTGTGTGTACGTGTCAAAACGTCACCGGACTAGTTCTGTAGCGCGCCAACAGATGACAGCATACGACTGCGTATGCAATGAGAGCTAGCAGTGATCTTCATTAGGCAGTGTGCCGAGTGACATCGCACTGTAGTCTGTGATTTTTGACATAGACAGGAATTTTGAATAAAGAGCAGACGGGAAATTTTGCGTTAAACTTGAGAAGTCTGCTACAAAGACATTGAACGTGGTTCGGTAAGCTTACGGCAACGAGGTAACGAGTCGCACACAATGTTTCGAGTGGCACGGGTGTTTCAAAAGCGGAAGAACGTCCCTGGTTGACGACGTGTGATCTGGAAAACCTGCCACGAGAGCCACCCTCGGAAGTGTGGATAAAATGCATCAGATTGTGCATGAGAATTGTCGGATGACAATCTACGAAGTGTTGAAGCGTTTGAGGGAGGACATTTGGTGAAAGCGATCAGACCTGTGGAGCGCAAAGGAAGGGAGTCTTCACGACGACAATCCACTTTGTCACCGAGCTCTCCTCCTTCGTGAGTGCCTCGCCAAAAACAACATAGTATCGCTTCCACTCCCATCCTATCCGCCAGGTATAGCACTATGGACTTCCAGCACTAGGTATACCACTATGGACTTCCAGCGCCAGGTATAGCTCTACGGACTTCCTGAGACGAAAATGTGGCTCAAAGGCCGCCGTTTTGACACCTTTGTCGTGATGCAGAGCGAATCGCAGGTCTTCGACTTCCTTACGGAGGACGACTTCTAGACCGGATTCTAAAGGTAGAAGGAACGCTAAGATTGGTGTATTGATGCACAAGGTGACTATTTCGAAGGACATGATGTTAAAACTTAATTAAGTAAGTTATATTTATTAATCATAACTAGTCGTGGAACTTTTTGATATGTATATTTATGCATATATATATGTGTATTTGTATGTATGTATGCATGTATATATATATATATATATATATATATATATAT
>NC_068984.1:42349899-42350723 GCF_001194135.2 Octopus bimaculoides | reverse complement strand
ATAGATAGATAGATAGATAGATAGATAGATAGATAGATAGATAGATAGATAGATAGATAGATAGATAGATAGATAGACAGACAGATTGAAAAGAGTAAATCGTAA
This sequence comes from Octopus bimaculoides, assembly GCF_001194135.2. Taxonomy (NCBI): domain Eukaryota; kingdom Metazoa; phylum Mollusca; class Cephalopoda; order Octopoda; family Octopodidae; genus Octopus; species Octopus bimaculoides. The sequence continues at coordinate 42,350,618 of NC_068984.1, read as the reverse complement.
CAGCTGCTAGATTAGAGCACTGGAGACTTACAAAGTATAGACTCAGAAATCTATCAGTTTGTATTGAAGTGTGACAAATGCATGGAAAAGATGTGAAAATTGACAGCAAACAAAATTTGTAATATACATACAACGCACACACACATACATATATACATACATACAGGCATATACATACATGCCTATATATATGTGTGTGTGTGCGTATATATATATATATATATATATATATATATATGTATACATAGAAATATATGAATGTTTGTACATACGTATATACATATTTATATACAATGAGAGAAAGATACATGGATTCATACATATACATATATATAGCATATATGTATACACTTATCTATGTGTGTTTATGTATGTGTGTATGTATGTATGTGCGGGTGTGTTTTTGTTCGTGTGTATGTGCGTGAGAGTGTGTATGGTGGAGTGGGTGTACAGTGATGGCTCTAAAATTAAGTAAAAATGTTCCTTCTCTTACGCAAATGTTGTTGTATGATCGTTCTACCAGACTTTCTCAAAGAACGTACCTCATCTTGTTTCTCCATCTTTTTTATATATAAAAATACATCCATATATACATATAAATATATACATATGTATATGAATATATATACATGTAACATGTACACACATATATATTCATATATATATACATATATATATATATATATATATATATATATATATATATATATATATATATA
>NC_068984.1:42345091-42349403 GCF_001194135.2 Octopus bimaculoides | reverse complement strand
ATATATATATATATATATATATATATGTATATATACATAAATATGTAGGTATGTGTGTGTGCAAGTGTTTAAATGTGTGTAGCTTGTACAATTAGTGATATAAATGTTCGGTAAAAATACTCTCATGTATTAATATACCTCTCAGTGGATATGGAAAGGATTGATCTCATAGCCTAGGGAACCACTCCTGGTTTGATTGCACTAAATTAATGTAACATTTAGTTTGTTATTATTTAGCGACAATGTTTTGAGAAAAATAACGCAACGAAAAGGAGAATTACAAATGACGGACCTCTTCACCAGAAGACCACACACGTATGTCACAGCATAACTACAAGCGAACTCTGGAATGTAGTTAGAAAACCCCCACCTAATTTCCTCAACCTGAACCCAGGCTTTAACATTGCATCATCGAGAGCCAGTAGGTCGGCATATAAATTCAACTTAAATTGCGGAAGTCGACAAATCTTAATGTTTAAGAGAAAGTCGGAATCTAAAATTACACCCGTACGACTAATAACAAAACCAAGATAAAAAAAAAATTTTAATGCAAGGAAAGAAATGAAGAACTCATGAATTCGTCCACATTAAGAACAACTTCGACAACACGAACAACACTTATATTTATTTACTACTACTACTACTACTACTACTACTACTACTACTACTACTACTGCTACTACTACTACTACTACTACTACTACTACTTTTGCTGCTACTACTACTACTACTACTACTACTACTACTACTACTATAAAATAGAGCCAACCACTCGTACCATTGTCAAACAACAACAATGATAATAACATGAGCCAAGGAATGCGGCATCTAACTGGTTGCTCAACTTGCTGGAGATAGCAGTCGAACATCATTCAACTCACACCATTTAATCGTGAAGATGGAAGGCCATATTGGATAACGTGACCTTAAACACGTTTTTCATATAATATGGAATAGTCTATCTGCATAAATCAAAACCGGTCATGGATTACTGAGATGAATTTCCCATGGATATATATATATACAAACTTTAGATTTTCTTACCAAAGTCTACCTGCATAAATCTAAACCAGTAAATTTTAATATATGTTTCAAAAATACTTTCTCATATATTTTTCTAATTTTAAAACAACATTCGATATATTATAAAAAACTTTATCTTCTCCATCTCTGACGAGCGGAAGTATTGTCTATGAATGTGTATCAACAATGGATTCCATTATGATGACAATACTTTCGTGAAACGATCGTAAGATGCATTAATTAACACATTTTTAAACTGTCATGTTTCGTATATTTACATATATTTTTAATACAATACTATTTTAGACATTTATGTCTTCGTGAGAATTTTTTTTGATATCAAATTTCATGCCATTATTTCAAAATACAGTATAATATGGAATAGTCTCAGATGGAACGCTGCTCTTAATAAACATCAAGAGCACCGATATCATCACCAATATTACAAAGAATTTGATGCGTCTTATATCAGCGGTAGATGTCTGGAGCTATCATTGCATTTACCAAAACCAGACTTACTCCCCACCATATGTGTTCCTTTAATTATTAATCACTTTGAATTTTGGCGCTAACTCTTTTGCTTTTTTTTTTTTGCAAAACATTTCATTAATGTTAATGATTTTTTTCATTACGTGTGTAACTACAATTAACTAATTGATTAAATATCATTTTGGCTCACTACATTAGGTGTTACAACCCACACTGAACGAGCATAGTACAAGTATGTTTATTATTGTTACCATCCATCAGTACTGGTAGCATCAGAAATCATTATTTATCAATGTCATTACGTTATGAGCAGGATGCACTGAAAACAATACTACAACTGTTGATAACATTACCATGAAAACAAATATTATCCCTACACCAAAAGAATAACGACCGTAATAACAATAATAAAAACTATTACTACGACTACCACTGCTAACTCGATAGCCGCTGTCATACCGACATAACATTTCTGACAGTTATATAAACTATACCACTTTCAATGTCACAACTAACACTTTAAATCCTGGGTTTCGTGTTTATTTGCATGTGGGTGGGTGTAATAACGATGGGAAAGAAATAGCGAGAGGAAGAAAGATAACTTGAAAGATAGACAAGAAGAGGAGAGAGCGAGTAGTTTAGAAACTGAAGCAGAAAAAGAAAAGTAGAAAGAAGGCTTATAGAGAAAAGTCGTAGTCTGACAACGAAGGAGTTAGATTACATTGAGTTACCTTTCTTTCCAAATAAGAAAATCAATATTTATTTGTCTACCGCAAATATATATTGCCCTTAGTGAGTATGGTAAAGCAAGAGCTGAATTTTTATTTTGCTGAAACTGTCGCACATTCTTCCTTTTCTGGTGAGAGCTAGAATTTAGCTCAGTAGGGAGGAATGGGTTATATCTATGATCACACTGAGAGTGGTGTAACCGTTGTAGTTTAAACATAGATTGAACATTTGTAAGTTTACGTCCGCAGTAAATACGTCAGTGATAATAGACTTCCAAGAGGCTGGTATTCTCAGTGAAAAGGATTGGACGATTAGTTAGCGTGGAGTTATGATGAAACAGCATGGATAATGAATGAGGGGAGAAGAAACGAGTCTTTTTTTTTTGTGGGTTTTAGCATAAAAACCTATGAAACCACTATGTTCAGTGAAGCATTGGCTACTGTACGGGTAATAGAGTGAGCAGAGAAATGCAATTAAGATTGTAATTTATTTTTGTGCCCGTTTGCCAATCAGCTGGATAGCCTTCTTTTGGTTACCAACTATGATGTTTAGTATTATGTTAGCTTCGTTGTATTAGACACGGGAGCAGTATTCCATTGTGTATCTCGTGAGCATCATATAGTTAGTAGTTGGTTAGAATTGAATATGCTTTAGAACTTGAAGAGAAAGATTAATATTTGGAATACCGTTTTCGTTATGCTGTGTTGGTGAAGGACACGAGGGAAGATCGTTAGCATTGGCCTTTAGCAATTTTAGCCATTAATTAACCAAGTCCATAGAGAGTATATTATAAAGTTGTTTCTTCGTATGATCATTATGGTGCAGGTGAAAACGAATAAATTAATATATCATCGAAATACTTCTTCCAGGCTTCTGGTAATAAAAAGAAGTGGTGCAGGTACTGACGTGAGAGGTATAGAGTCATGTGGATGATGTTTGTATGCAGAAGATGAAGGAGAATGAAGAGTCTGTCGTCTGCATAGGAATGAGCCATGTTTAGAGGTGACATCAAACAACTGGTAGATCATTAACTGTATTGGCAAAAAGAATGTGGGGAACATAGCCGAACCTCAAAACACACCAGTGTGAATAAATTGTAAATTAAAGATACCTCATAGAGGCTACTGTGAGAGCACGATCTAAGTGTTACTTTGCATTGATTCCTCTACACCGTAATATACGGTGCATCTTCGGCATTTTTAGACTTTAGCTCATTTCTCTACAGTTCTGAACACAGCTGATTTCTTCCGAAAAAGCAGTATAAGGAAGAAGGAAAGAAAGAAAGAAAGAAAAAGAAAAAGAAAAAAGAAAGAAGGAAGGAAGTGCAAGGAACCAAAGTGATTAATGTAAAATCAACTTCTCGACATTCTTATAACACTGTCAATTGGGCACTTTAGAAGGGTGAAATAGGAAGCTTCAATCTAAGAGATGATATTACTTACATTACGGATTACGTTGGGAATACGTCGGCACATCTGCCCTAAAAATACAGGTTTGTCTCAGATACTTTGGAGAACAAGTTTAATTAGAGGAATATTACGAGAGTTTGCTATATTTAAGGATTTTTCGATCAACTACAGCACCTCAGATTTATAAGGGGAAATGCAAGAAATGTGAGCAGTTCTAATGCCTAAGCACAAGCCCGGCTGCATTCTCTGTCGTTGCGGTCTATAAAACAAGACTCGCAGTCATTTACAATAAAAAAACATGAAGTTGGTGTATGAACAATAATGAACGAAGTGGTCTTACGCGAGGACTATGCCTGAAGCCTTATATATTTACTCTGTAACTTTCACTTCATAACAATTTTCCATTCTTTCATCGTTAACCTATTATATCAATTGTGAATGTTTCTTGGACTTCCAGAAGTTTTTTTTTGCATTTGATTTTTGTATTTTGCTGTGGATTCCCCCATCCCCGTGTATATATTTAAAAATAGATAGATAGATAGATAGATAGATAGATAGATAGATAGATGGACAAGAATATATATAAGTGTGCGTGAATATTTGCGTGTACGCATAAGCATGGATATATATGTGACATATATATATATTCAAATATATATATA